>NW_018407412.1:76937-99352 GCF_002113885.1 Mizuhopecten yessoensis | reverse complement strand
CACACACACACACACACACATATATACATATTTTTGGTTGTGTTGCATGGGGAAAATACTCTGAAACCTGTCGATTTAAAACGAAGTAGAAAATAACAGAAAGCTGAATAGATTTCTACTTTCTTCAGTTGTTTTTTTTTCATGAGAAAACGCCAGAACATATCTTAATACATCCTCAATATCCAGGGCTTACGCTCACTTTCGCTCTCTTCACCCCTGGAATATGTCATAGCAAAATTGAAGGCACGAAGATAGCTGTTTATTGGTCTCAGGTAAAAAAAAAAACCTGACCAATCGCTAGGCTGATCGCTGTTCTTTGAAGATTACAAAGGAGAGACGCCCGACTTTAAAGCCTGGCAATTTTTACCGTTATGTGACTGCGAGATTCTTTTGATGTACATCAAAGGATCGAACTAGTCTTCTTGTCTCATCAATAAGGTGGCGCACACTGAGCCTTCAATTTTGTTTTGACATATTCCAGGGGTGTAGAGAGCGAAAGTGAGCGTAACTACAGAAAACCACTCCTTTTATGTCTAACTGGTGTAGCTTATCTAGTGTTAAAACAGTAACAGAATAACAAAGGTCGCTTCGTCGCCATCATATTACTGTTGAGAAGGACCATTGATAAACATCATTTTGCTACGAAAGAACGCCCTTTTGTCCCACTTCTCTCTATACGAAAATGCAAAGGAATGAAGAAATGAAAATGTGTGGAACAAGTACCTTCAGCTTAACGCTATCATAAATAGACACCGTGCAAATATGGAAATATCGTGTCATCGGAAGTTTGTGGATGGTAAATTTAATCTACAAATGTTTATGTGATCCCTGTCACTCTGGTCAAATAGCAACTTCCTACTAACTTTTTTGGCTCAGGGAATTTCTTTTAACTCATTCGGCGTCAGAATAATACAACAGAGGTCCTGGGTGAGATCCTTAGCGGAGACATTGAAATATCAATTACCATGGTTACATACCCGGTCACATAATTTCGTATCAGACGTTGCGGAAATACATTGTAAATGTGTCTCCATATGATGTTACCTGTTCGCTTACATGTAGACACGTGCATGTGTATGTATACACTCTGACATACCTTATATGCTACGTTCCATATAAAATTATTTTTGAAATGACCCCTGTATTTCCTTGCCTAGGTATCCGACTCCACGCTCCGTACTAGGTCTTCCTGATGAGAAAGGTCTAATAGGACGTAAAGCACAAACGAACCAAAGCAAAAATATTTGACAGGACTCCTAATGCAATTATTTTATATCAGCTGTCTCCGTAAATTTTCAAGATCCTGCAGTAGGTTTACGACGCTGTACCACACTGATCAATCTAACGAGACGGGCCTCCTACATATACTCAGTGATATCCCTGTAGTAGTGGACAAGTAAAGTTTATCCACGTCCTTCGACGTCATTGCATTTACCATGTCATACTCTCATATTTTTGGTGTATACTTATGACGTAATAAAAACGTGTGAAAATGTTCGTGTTGCGGTTCTTAAAACTGAGTTGGCCATAGTTTTAAATCTACATATTCTATGTGTGTGTAATCTACATGAATGTGGAATAAATCTGTTTGTATTGACATATTTATCAAACTCGAAAAACATGAGCATTTCCGAACCGCAAAAAATACCGCTTTTACAGTAATTGCTTACGCTCTCTCCAGGATCGGAAGCCTATTTGAGTAACAGACGACAGGATATTGCCACAGATTTGACCAGATCTTATAATAAAGCCGTCGGTTTATCCTGGATCGATGCCAGGTTCTCGCACAAACTTCCTACATTCCAACCAAATTGGTAAGATGTGCAGATACTATATTCTCTATAAATGTTATGCTGATGACACACAGATAAATATGATTATCAGACTATATGGGATCACGTAGGATGCAAAAGCATCGTGTCATGGAGCCTGCATATTACATGTCATCAGTGGTTTGCTAAGAGCCAAGATGCCGGAACTAAACCAGGATAAGAGAGAACGCATTATTTCCACACTATAACACAAGAACAAAACACGGGATCTGCAGCTGAAGGTTGTGAACCTAGGTTCATATAGGCTTTGACATTCTTTAAACACGGAGTAAATGGTAAACTCCATTACTTATTCTACTAATTCCAGGGGTTAAGTTCACCCCTGAAATAAATCATGACAAAATCATAGGCACGTAGTTAGCTATTTGATAGGTTTCAGTTTTAAAAAATGACTGTTACACGGTAAATACATTTTGATGATTATAAAGGAACGTCACCCGACATCAACGCCGGTTAAATGTCAGTCATCCTGCCCCGCTATCTCCTTGATAAGCACCAAAGCCACAAACCAGGCCCCTGAAGGTGCCTTGCGATTTGATATATTCCAGACATCCTCGATACTCCAGAGGTTACGCTCACTTTTGTGCTCTGTGCCCCTGTCATAGCAAAGTTAAAAGCACGCGGCAAGTTATTTGATTGGTCTCAGGCAAAAAAATCCTGACCAATTACCTGGCTCATACCATCCTTTGAGGGTTAGAGAGGAGCGATATCCGACTTCAAGGCGGTCGGTTTTACCGTTTCACGACTGACAGATTCTTTTGATGTACATCAATGGATCAAACTAGTCATCTTTTTCCTTCTATTTTGTCATGACATTCCAGGGGTGAAAAGAGCGAACGTGAGCGTTTCCCCTGAATATCTAGGATGATTGTAGAGAGTGTAATAGATCGTAACCCCTTGAATTTCAGGATGAGGCATGCTAATACGAAATCCGTATTTGATGTCGATTAACATTTATGCACATAAAGCTTCTCCCATGAACCCTTGAAATACGTTTTTTATGCGATAACTCTGAAATAATAGCTAGTTATTCGGAATGAGATCATCAGTTTTGTAAGAATGATAAATGCTAAATTTGTTTTTAACACCAAACTGAACAGTTAAAAAAAACCTCATAAACTGGAACAACTCGAAAATGATTTAAAGCTAAGACAACTGGAAAGTCGGGATAGTCGAAGAATCTACCTTGATGGGTCCTTGACAAAGGAAACTTCTCGAAAGCTCACAAAATTAAATGTTCAATTCCTGTATTTTTTCAATACAAACTAAGCTTTAAGTAGCTAGATCTCGTCCGAGAGTTTAAAGTGTTTCAGAATACGAAACCATAAATGTCCAGTTCATTTGTTTTACAAGCAGTTATTGAAAACTTATTTTGCGAGTTTTCGAAAATTCCCTTCTGATCCAAGCATCTCTGCTGTGATGGATGAGAGGGATTCTCTGTAAAGGAGCCCGGAGGCTGGATGGTTAAATATGCTTTTTGTCTTTCAGGTGCGTGACAAATAGCTGGGCAAATCGGGTATATTTTTTAATTCAATTCTAAATTTTCACACAACTGTTCGACGAACGGTAATTATTTTTGGAATAACGATACTGTAAAGGTAATACGAATATTATGGTTCGTCAGAAACCCGGGCGTAATAAGGTAACTACTAGTGAGAAAGCTCTCACGGTGAGTTTCATGGCAAGCGACGACTCGGACCGGTTCAATCCGAAGGAGAAGGCTGTCTTAGCTTCTTTGAGCGCTATCCGTGGACGTGATCCCGGAAGATAATAATATTGCTTATGTTGCAAGCGGCCATTCGAGCGAGTACGCGGATGTGAACATGTTCTGCAGGAAACGTGTTTACGCTGCTCTGGGAGCACCAGGACAAGATGTGAATCGGGTATAGGTATCTCAGGTAAGAATTGATGGTTGTTCGGCTAATAAACAGCCCAAAAACGATATGAACGCGCGTATGAGAGAGCTCGATGCCAAGATACAGTTCTTGACAAAGAATTCGCAGGAACGTAGTGCCGAAGTTAAATAGTATTGGTGGGTTCGTTGATCCCACGGACCCTTTTTGTAAGTTTTTGACCGACAAAACTGTAGGGTCCAGTCTAGAACTGGACGATTTATATTCAGACATTTTCCCAGCCAGTGAGGCTGAAGGATTTGAGTTGCCAGACAAATTTGGCTAGGCGAAAACTGGACCGTCGGTTCATGTTGGTACATGTATAGCACGGTTGGTAATTGCGGCATGTACTAAGTCCACGCAGGTCGGCAAGATTATAGACAAATATTTGGTGCTACATAGTTGTGGCAATTTAGTTGTACCACAGTACAACAGAGAGATTTGGTCGAAACTTTACAAACCTTTGCAGAGCAAAGATGTTCAGATTCGGGAGATCCAGAAATCCCTATCAGCGGGGTTAGTGGCCATGAGTAAGTTGTCAGAGGCCGTTATGATCTACAACAATTTCGGGAGAACTAACGGCCCTTGTGTGGGGACGCTCTCTTCTTAGAAGGGAACTCATTTCAGGAGTTATCCGTGAAAAGGCGTTTTTTCATGAATTCTGCGCTGCCTGCAGCTTACCATGGCATTTGTGCTAAGGATATAGACATTACTAACCAATTGTTTGGCGATGATTTGGCTAAAAATGTAAAAGACATATCTGAGGCTTACAATGCATTTAATATTATTAATCCTAGTAGCCAGATAGGCAGAGGTTCATAGAACAGTGGTCATGGTCGTGGCCGTGGAACACGAGGAATGAGTCGTCCCTTTTACGGAACGGTTACCCCTCCCTGAGGGGTCGGGGCTATCGCAGGTACCAGGGGTCCAATTACACCGAGAATCACAGGCATGGTACCAATGTCAATCAGGGGCCTCGAAAGTGGAAGGACCATTGAGGTAAGTGTGTTGCCTTCTAGCAGGTTGAAATACCATCATGGGTATTGGAAAAGTTTAACAGACGGTAGCTGGATTTTAGATACTGTTCTAGGTATTAAGTTGGAATATTTATAAGTCCACCAGTTCAGGTTCGATTTGGTGATGAAGAGTATTTGAAAAGAACTGTCAGTTTACGTAAAATTAATAAATTCATAGTTTCATGTAAACTAGGCACCAGGGTGAGACACATGATGTCAGAGGCCGGGGTGGACATTCGTCAATTGAAGCCGCATTCCGTCATTCCGTCAGAGGAGCAGCTACGTCGGCAGCTTTCATAACCGATACATCACTGCAGGATGTCTTAGCGACAGCGTGCTTGAAGGGCAGCTCGACGTTCAAGCGATTCTAATTCCGGGAGCAGAAAGAAGGGCAGTGTTTTGCCAAAAGATTGTTGGGCCAGTGACTAAGAGGTCAGTGATATGTGTATTCGACAGATAACCAATTTATATGTACTGATATTTTGATTTTGATGATTAAATTTATGACATTGAAGTTTTTGACTTTTTTGTTGTTGCTTTGTTTTGTCAAAACCCTTTGAATGTGCATTGAATGAACAGTCGAAGGGTTGAATGGAAGAGAATTCCCCCCTCATTCATGCATTTCTGATGTGATGGAGGCTGGAGGGTAAAATACCCACCCGGCCTATTAGGCTTCCCACCCATTTTTGTTAAAGTTGGTTTTGTCAACAATAATTTTCTTTGAAGAAGCACGCGGGTTTGGCTTGTCTTACGTTTTATAGGGTGACCTCTACAAGTACAGAGGTCACCGGTCATGCACGAGCAATGGTTATTTGACCTTTGAAGATCAGTGTCTCTCACCTAGAAAAGTGACAATTTATTAGATATCTGTGCATTTCAGATCACAGTGTTAGGTTATCATGGTTCATGTACTCGATGGAACAATTCTTTAATACTTGAATTAGTGAAGGAGTTTGTTAACCTTCTATCAATAAACAAATATTCATATTTTTCTATCCTGTGTCTCTTAGTTGTAATAACAAACACTGACACTGAAATCAAATAGGCTGTGTGGTCGTCAAATAGTCTATCCAAAACAAACCAGAATATATCAAAAAAAAAAATCCTCTTTTGTTAATCATACGAATTGGGGTTTGTCAAAGAGTCAAAGAACACATAAAACGGTACACAGATGGCAAAACACTTAAAAAAAAAATCAACGTGAGAGGAAGTATGAACGGCGGACATTTTAGCATTACCATTTATAAACAATCTCCCACATAACTTCCAAAACCAGTGTAACGACGTAGAATTATCGAATCGGACAGTGATAGTCAGTCTCAGTGAAGCTGTTGACACCTCAAATGTCTACGTTATGTGTGACGCTTTGGAATGTCACGTGATGTGACGTAGCGTGAACCGGGTGAACTTATTGCTTTTTTGTTAGGAATTGTCTGAAGCTCTATATTTGTACAAAGCATTGGAAAAAAGGGACTAAATATGATATTCGTCCATGTCGTTTGATTGACTTTTAAAAAAAGTGTCTGTGACTATTATAGTTACAGCGCAGAAAGATCTCAAGAGACAACCATTTTGTTAGTAGTGCTTCCATCATGTCAGCAAAAACCAGCTGATGAGATGACTTGTCACGAATTTTTCATTTTAGAACGCCAGAGACTCGCTTAAATGAAAAATTCTTAGACTCGTTTCATAAATCTCATATGACATGAAAACTCATGTAAAAAGTTATACAATTTGTAATGTTATGAATGATTATTGTAGGCACCTCGCCTGACTCAGTACAATTGCTACCCTTTTTTTTGCTCACTGCATCAAGAAACAAATATGTAAATAGGTACATCCTTACTGCATAGTTACGACGACTGTCTTCCGTTTCAAAACATGTATTGATCTGTTGATATACAAATATATAATACATCTAAGAAGTATTCATTATCATAATGGAATGTCGGTTTACAATAGTTTATCGGCACAGAGGAAAGTGACCTGTCTGTCGGTGATAGACAGCGTTATAAGTATTCGCATAGTCGTGGTATAATAATGAAAGTGATGGAAAACGAAGTGATTGAAGTGGGATTTGTTATCCTGTTAATATAAGTCGAGACCACCGGCAATGCCATCAACAGACAATCAATTAAACAGCGTCTGGCGTTCTCATCACTTCCTTTAAGGGTCCCCGTACAACTATAACAAAAAGGAACTATGAACCGGAAACTGTTTCAATGGCACGGACATGACTTTTTGTTCTTAAAATGAAATCGATACCTCGCAGAGCTTTTATAAACGGGAGAGATAAACGCAAGTACAAATATGAGTGTGTATATCATCCCCAGATGATTGTTAAGAATCACATGACGTACGTGCATGTGTGTATTTGTTTTTCAATTTACTTGTTAATTCACTTTTTCTTCGATGCAGGTCAAAGGTCAAAAACAGAGTGACCTACTTCGATATATTGACATACCGCCTCACCCAGATGAACCCATACTCCAAGTATAAAGTTCCAATGACTAGTAGTGTAGGAGATAGAGCCCGGACAAACGTTTTCTTTGATGCAGGTCAAATGTCAAAATATAGGTCAGAGTGACGCACTTTTGATACATGACACAGCGCCTTACCAAGGTGAAAACACACACCAAGTATGAAGTTCAAGCGACTAGTAGTGTAGGAGATAGAGCCCGGACAATTTTTTTCTTTAATGTAGGTCAAAGGTCAAAATGTAGATCAGAGTGCCCTGCTTTTAGTACACGATACACCGCCTCACCAAGGTGAACCCATACCCCAAAAAGAGATAGAGCCCGAACAAACGTTTTCTTTGATGCAGGTCAAAGGTCAAAATGTAGGTCAGAGTGACGCACTTTTGATACATGACACAGGGCCTTACCAAGGTGAACCCACACAGCAAGTATGAAGTTCAAATGACTAGTAGTGTAGGAGATAGAGCCCGGACAAACGTTTACTTTTATGTAGGTCAAAGGTGAAAATGTAGGTCAGAGTGCCCTACTTTTGATACATGACTCACCAACTCACCAAGGTGAACCCATACCCCAAGTATGGAGTTCCAGTGACAAGTAGTGTAGGGGATAGAGCCCGGACAAGATAGCGGAAGGACGGACGGAAGGACGGACGGACGGACGGTAGGATGAAAGGACGGAAAGACGGACTGACACGACGCAAAACAAAAGTCCCCCACCGGGAATAATAAACTCGCTAATTGATGTTTCTGTATATTGTTTTCTATTGCATATATTGAATATTTATCTAATTGCTAATCTGTTCAAATTCGATAATTCGCCTAAATTTGAGTCCGCTAAAAAAGGTACGACAGCAAAGGACAAATTTCATAGCATGAATTATAACGCAATCTATTTTCTTCAATATATACAGATTATACTGTTACGTGGTTTTATTGCGTGTTGTCATGCTAATAGATGTGTGGTCTGATCACTTACCTCCTGGATACAGTATTATTTTTTCTCTCTTGTAACCGATTTTTTCAAACATTACGTATGAATGTCTTTTCTAAAATATTCAGTATTTGTTTCACAACATGGTACAATGCTATAAATAGCGGCCGGTTGTCATTGTCAACGATATCGCCATTTTGTTAGACAGGGCGGTACGTAAACTGCCATCAACAGAATCTCATTTCTTCCGAATATCTCTCGAAATAAAGAATGTTCAGATAGGTCAGCTGAAATCAATTCATATCACATTAGCAAATGTACAAGTGTTATCACAAAAAAAACCATTCAGAATATATAAGAAAAATAGATTTTAATCGCTTACATTATATGTCATTCTTTTTTAAGTATTGCGATGTCAATTTCATCAAAATTCGTGTTCAGTGTTCCCGTAACCTAACAATGTTTTTAACAACGGTATCTAATAAGAATCGCTTGAAGAATATGGTATGTCTGCGGAGTGGCATTTATTTCCCTAAGTTCAAAGCAATAATCTGTGTATTTTCTCTTTATCTGTAGTAATAACATAGACAAATGACTTATTGACTCTGCATGTGTAATCTGTTCCTTCCGTAATAACAACGTGTTGCTATAGAAACCGAAAGTGAAATGTAAACATAATGCTTACCTTTAATAAGGCTTCAAATATCCATCGTAAGGGCGGTTACTCATCTTTTCGTTTTCTTTTGTGAATTAATAGCACTTTGGTTATTATCGTGAGATCAATACTGAAAATGTGGACATTTTCGCGGTGTGGAATTACTGTGTTTTCTCGCGGTGATTAATACGTGCGAAAATATTAACACGCGAATATTAATTATTAGATTAAAAAGGTAATCGTGAGATGAAAACTAAAAAAAACGGGGTGTAAAATTGCTTGGGTTTTTCTTTTTGCGATGCATAAATCAGCACGAAAATATCCGAACGAAAATATTGTTGATATATTATAGAAACATTAAACCATTCCCAAAGCGAAATCATCATAAAGCGACAAAGTTCAAAGGGTCGCACAGAGAACACCAAAGTGTAACAGGAAGCTGCGCATGTCAATGTCCTTGACCATTTCTGAGATTGTTCTTTGGTAGACTTCGGACACGGAATTTATGCCAAAAGGAAAGCGTTTAAAATTGTACCTGCCGTGAGGTATATTAAACGTGCACAATTTGGAGCTATTGTCGTCCAACGCGACTTGCCAGAAACCGCTTGTGGCATCTAGCTTCGAAAACATTTTTGCTTCCGGTATTTGTAGTAGCACGTCCTCTATGGTTTTGAGTGGATAATGTTCACGCAGAATAGCTCGGTTTAAATCCTTTGGGTCTATGCATATTCGGAGTTTACCGTTTGGCTTGACCACAGTTACCATCGCATTTACCCACGGGGTTGGCTCTTCCTGCTGAACTATCACTCCAATTTTGACCATGCGTTTTAGTTCCTTTTTGACTTTGTCGCGGAATGCAATTGGTACACGCCTTGGGGGTGCACCATCGGTTCCACAGTTATAAGAGCGCAGCTCTTCTTGTGCCGAAGGCGCAAGAAGCGAAGCACTTTTCCGGTAAAATGTTACTTTTCCGGTAACATGTGTACGAACAATTGAAGTCATGGTAACGTCGAAATACTATGCTTCCGAAATCCTTCGTCACGGAAGTAGCTAGTTTAGAGTTACCGCGGTCCTATTTTTACAATGCTGTTTAGCTTTGCTACACATTCTCAAAAATATCTCTTTATTTGATATTTTTTTTCTGTTGTTATGTAAATTCATGACATTAAAAATTATAGAAACTGAAGCTTCATTCAAATTTTCTTCTCTCCACCCAAACCGGAAGTATATAGTAACTACAAAACCAGACTGAAATCCGGATATGTTTGGGCTATTGTGATTCTCTTTTTACACGATTTAGAGGGATCAAGCAAAGTATATCATGTCGGAAAATAAAATTGGAATTTAATCACCAATATACTTAACTTTTATAATAACAGATAATAACAGTTATATTTGATAAACAATACATCTTCAAATATGAAGTCCCTCTACTGGGCCTCACTCTTTCCGCAACATTACGCTGAGGCCATAGACGGGGCAATTAAATGCAACAGTACCAAATGCATTCGTGTTCTGTCTTGAACTGCATAATTCATTCGAATGCTTTTCTTTACTTATTATTAATTTTACATTTATCGCTATAAAACGAATGAATAGATAATATTTTAAACAATGTTTTTTAGAAAATAAAATTGAAAAAAAGGCATTTAGACGCTTCCCTCGTTTCAGGCAATTCCTGTTTTCAAAATGAATGATTTTGCCCAGCAACAGATTCAAGTATATTTAAAAAAAAAAAAAAATACAGGTAGACCCTAAATTTTGTATGTATTAAAATGGGTAATGTTACGATTCAAAAATTATAGTATGCTATCGAGACAAATGTACGAGCTGCGCTCTCTCCAGGCCATGCCTGAGTCATATTAGAGTGTCCGGTAGGTATCCGAGCCCTATGAAGTTTTCTTTGAACTTGCAGTAAATCACTAAATGTCGTTTGGTACACTGCCACAGTTCTCCAGTGTGGATTTTATTTCATGAATCTTTTTGATCAGTCCCATAGCAGCACATGCCTCTGCACCCAAGATAGCTCCTGCATCAGAGTCAATAACGTCGAATCTTATGTGCGTTTCAGTGTCTTTTAGTTGGGCTAACAATCAATGTTTAATCAGGTCACAAGAACGTTTGTACAAGATGGCATAAGTGAAGCGTGTATGTGACGTAGAGAATTAGGTCGACACTAAAGACCTGAACAATATGTGTATATGACCATATATTACAATGACAGCGATATGACAGCTGCTGAGGATGAAGTCTGAAAGTGAAAGAATATGTGTTTTCCGTTGTTATTGCTCACGTATTTACATGTTGAATAGAACAAACGATACTCAGAGTTTATCATCACTTAAACGGAATAGGTCAATACGTACGATGGAAGAATTATGACCATTACCAGACACTCTGACGGCGACGCTTCGCTAGGTCTTGACGTTGAAAATTTCATTCGAAGCATTACAGCTATTCCGTCTTGACTGTTGACAGGGGTTTTGTTCAGAAATAAGTAATAAATGGCTTCAAGTGTTACGAAAGAGCGTCTGAAAACTGCAACTGAAAATAAATGTCTGAGTCATCGTCAGTGTCCCCAAGGACCCATACCGGCATCCAGGGTAACGGGTTGTTTCTCCCTAAATCCCGTTCGCCCTAAATCCCGTTCGCCCTAGGTTGTTTCTCCCTAAATAATATCAGACGCTCTTTCGTAACACTTGAAGCCATTTATTACTTATTTCTGTATGGACATATATTTGTCAGATGGTTTACTTCCTTATCACACTCTCAGCAAACCCCTGACTAAACCCTTTTTCACGTAGGACATCAGTGCGTGTTTTTTTCTCTCTTTTTTTTGGGGGGGGGGGGGGGGGGCTTTTTTATGATATGTCTTGAAAACAAGCACGAGTTGTGATATGCAATAAGGTGCCCCGTAAGGCAGTGATTTAGTACCAACCCAGTTTACTCCAATGCTCTGATCAGGTACTAACAAGAGCCATTTCCAGCTTTCCAGATTTAGGAAAAGCAGTGGTAAGAAATACACTAATACATTACAGGTATTTTTTCTTCATTTTTTCCCCCAATTATTTCCAAAGGCCTGCTCCTTACAGGACACATGTATATAAACATTTTTTTTCAGATGTTGTAGGTTAATTCAGCTTACAGTGCATTATATGACTCTTTTCCTCTTTACATGTAATCTCTGTTTTAGGGAGTGAAATTTGGTCAAGAATGTATCTTATCAGGTTTCATTTTAACTCAATACATCAAAGGATCCAATTCCATTGAAATATTTAAAAAAAATAAGTAAAACAATAACTTTGTGTCTTATTGGATTTGTATTGTATTGTGTACAGTGTATCAAATGAGTATTAAATTTAATTCATATCTGAGCAAATTAGAGTAAATTTTTAAAAGATGCATAATTTGTTTTCTGTCATTGCAGGAAGTAAGGACAGAAAGCAAAATGCAATGAGCCAGACCTGGATAAATCAAATCATAGAAAATACTCATCACTATATAACTGTATCTGGTGACCATGCAAATGTTAACCCTGTCTATACCAGCCACAAGAACTTTGTTGATAAGGAAATAGGCCTAGGTCATCATTACAACAAGGGTGGACAATGAATGGAAACAACACTATTACAGTTTCGTATATAACCAGGTAATAACAAAGTTACAACATATAATTTGATAAATGTCAGATGAAATGTGACAAACATGTCTGACAATGAAGTCCTTATGTGCAATACCCGATATACTGAAGTCTATATCATGTGAAAATGAATGTGTAATAGGTGCTGCTATAGTCTCTTTCAGTATATTTAGTCTCTGAACTGAACCAAGCATTCACCAAGATTGATTTCTGGTGATATCTTAATAACAAAATTATTTAAAATTCTGAAGAAAAAATGTAATGGTGTAAAAACTTGGAAATGGGACACTGGTAAGCTGACTTACATTCTCATAGATTTAGCAAAACATATTATATATGTCAATTTTTTCAATATGGATTGTGGAATAAGCTGTTTTTAAAAGTCACTTTTGTCTAGTTTTAATGAGAATGTATTCTACATGTGTATATTATCAATATATATCCTGTAGGTTTGGTTGAGGACCAAGTATAAGTATGCAGTATTAGTATAATTTGATGCAGTAATTTCTAAATTATGACCTATGCGATTATCAATAAGATATTGTAAAGCACTAAATATAGTCATAATTTCTCCCAAAGAGCTGTAAAGCAGCGAAAGGCCTTGCGAATCTGTTTTCTTGTAATTTTTCCATTTTCATGTTTTTCCTGTCCCACTGATTTCCAATCTATTTTTATATTATACATAATTATATATACATGTAATTGAAATATAGATTCTGCATACCAGTGTTTTTTTTCGAATCATTAAATTTATTTTTTCTTTATACAGGTGAATATTTTTGCAGAAAGGCTTATATAAGAAGACTTGAGGAAAGAAACAAAACTCTGGACATTTTAATGTGAAAAAAAAATCAAATACATAGGTCCTGTAAATGTGTTATTAATTTGATACATAAAATTTATACAATGCACATACTTCCAAGACAAATATTTCTATCTTTATTTCATATTCTGTATTATATTTCAAAAAATGTGTTTGAATAAAATCAATGTAAGTTTTAAAATGTGTTTTATTCATTTTTTTCTCTCACGCGGTACACACTAACCCAACAAAGATGCATGCGTGTAGTGTATGCGCGTGTATTTCGGGAGGCTGCGATGTGTTCGTGTTTGTCTCCTTGTGATAGCGCGGAACTGATGCCGACTTTATAGTGCTACCTCACTGAAATGTACTACCGCAGACACCAAGCAGGGCACCCACCCGGTCACATTATACTGACAACGGGCGAACCAGCCGTCCCACTCCTAAATTGCTGAGCGTAAAGCAGGAGAAGACACTACCAGTTTTACAGACTCTGGTATGTCTCGGCCAGGGGGCAGAACCCAAAGCCTTCCTCAACAGAAAGTTGTTTGGAAAGAAGAGAAAAGATGAGATCCTAAATTTAGTCGCCTCTTACGATCATGCAATGGGGTCAGAAGGTACAATTATTACGCCCTACCTGCAACCACTAATTCGAACTATAAATAGACAAAAGTAGAGTAAATATGAACAAAGGAAGATTTACGTGGTAACCTTTAAAGAAATATAAGGGGTTATATAACCAGTGATTCTGGAAAGGTCAGCGTCTTCTGATTCATCGACGACACCTGCCAGGCGAGTCCAGGTTTTATTGACGTTAGGTTACGTTCCCATAGCAACAAACAAATCATGCTTGACATCCAGGGGTTACGCTCACTTTCGCTCTCTGCACAGAAGTGAGCGTAACCCCTGGATATTGAGGATGGAAACAAATAGGCGACAACATAACAACAAGGTGCTCTGGTTAATTTTGAATTATTTAAACTTTTAACTTGTTTATGTTATCTGTATCTGTGTCCTTACAATGCAGGATCTTTTCGTACATATAATGCACCAGGGGAGGATCCGGAGTGCGCAGCGACTTAGTAGCGCTGGAGGCCAGCACCTATACAGGCTGTACGGGTCTCGGTTGTGGTGTTATTGAAAATCTTTTTGTCAAGTAAGTTCCAGTCTATGATGTTCGCGGGAAAAAGTTTCTGTAGTGATCAGTTCTTGTTCGGTTCACCACATGTCCTCTGTTGTGATTGCAGTATTTTCTACATTCGAATTGTGCCACTACGCAGAAGAAATTGAGGTGGGTATCAAGGTTGCCGAAAACCTCGGGGACTACGAATATGGGAGTACGGTTGAATAACACTTTCTATTTTACACGAAGCAGATGTAAGTTAGAATCATTTTGTCATCTTTGCATTGCCACCTTCCAACAAAATTATGATTGAATAGGTGATGTTAGGTTCATTTCTGTGGTTAATAATCACTTGTTTCCCTGCAGCACATCTTTGGATAATATTTATGAAAATGTCAAACAAACACCATTAAGGAATCATGATAAAACGAATTAAACATATCAACTAAGAGCAAACCATTACTGCTGTTGTCGACAAAATACTGTACAAAAATATTTGTTGTTGTGTTCTTAAGAAAGTTTCATTAATGTAGTACAGACAATCATGTATTTCTCAGCAGCATGCCTTTGGTAATGAAATGGCAAAAAAAAAAAATCAAAAAAAAAAAATACGGAGATGATATTCCGTATTGCGGTCTTGGAGAACTGATCTAAAGTTTTTATCCATGGCGATTACTTTAATCAAACATGATGCGCTACATCAAATCAAAATTTAATTGTGTAGCATTTCAAAAACAGTTTGTAATTTATCAGGGGAGATCACCAACTCTTTTTTTCTATAGTTGATACTCTAGATATATTGATAAAATATCAGATAGAGAAAAGAGAACTACCGATCAATATTGTTGAACTTAGAGATAACTTTGTAATAGACAGATATTTGCTATATTGGTTTGATTATATTATTTTATTTCAAAATACTTTATTAAAGCAATCAGATTTAAAGGTAAATGTGTAATGTCTTTACAAGAGATTCAGATACACCTTTGATAAATCTAGGGTGAATTGCATCAGGACATGAAGTTTTTTGCGGATTAATGAGTCGAAGTTGGTCACGAACATCTTGCTCAGTAATGGTAATATTAGAAAATTGATGAGGGAAAGGAGGAAGATTTGAAGGAATGTCTTCAATAGTTTTATCTGATGTAGAAGTAGATGTAAAAAAACAGTTTAATGAGTCTGTCTTATCTACAGAATGAGCTTTCAATTCATCATTAATTTCCAAAAGATAATCAATATATTTTTTCGCTTTAGAAAACAGATTTGGCAATTATCATCCATTTACCTGGAGGGAAATTTTGGTCAATTAGGGAATTTTGTAGTTTAATTTAATAATTTTGTTTTGCACCTATACTGAATGACGCCATTGTCTGTATTTATTCCTCGGGGTTGGGTAGTATTAATTTGCTTAGCTTTAGAATGTTGCCTATTTCCCGGCTTTATTTAAAGACATTATTCATCCATCATTGGATCTGTTTGTCACTGTCCTATCTGGTGCCGATACGTCAATACAAGCCACAAGTTTACTGGTGACAAATTCAGTTAAGATTTTAATCAATATCAATATCACTATTACTAAGCTCATCATCACGAGTAATTTCAAAATCTGCATTTTTGAAATATATCAAAGTTTTTGTTAAAAGCATTTTTCCTTAATGTCTTAATAGAAATTGCGGTACTATTCCCACGATGGCCACTACGTGATTGTGGGTCTACAGTTACTGTCATTGGTCAATATAACATTAGGGTGAAGTGCATGATGCTGAGGTTATTCGTGTAGGTTCATTTACAATATTCTTTAAACCAAACTTTATCATTGATCTTTTCAGGTGAGAATTTCGGGTCAAGTGCAACATAATCTGGTTAATATCACCAAGTAGGAAGACACTTTTATTTAGATCAGAGAAACTTTATCTCACTAATCCCAGTAATGAACTAAAGAATTTTAAGTCTCGTATAAGCTTCAAACAAGCATTTGATTTTTTGCATTTTATTCTCCCCTTCTAGACAAAGATTCCAGTTCTTATTTACGTTTGGCAATAATGTAATTCTTAGCATATATGATATAAACTATGCATTCTAGATTAATTTGTTAATCGAGATAAGCTATAAATTAGAGATGAACTATGCATTCGAGAAAAATATCCGTTTAAGATACCGATAAACAGGGAATTCGAAATACCGGTGCTGTTTTCGTAATAATGAGATTCGGCTGCAGCTCATTAGTCTCGTTCAACCAGACGCTTGATCACTTATAATTAGTGTCTGTTCGGCGTAGCTTGCGCAGACAACAAGAGTCTGGTTGAGACTATCAATACATATAGGCTTATAGGCCTACCTCTGTGTACGTATTAACCTGAGACTGGGTGTAATTACATATGTATCACCAGGTGAGCTGTCAATCTTCACAGATGCTATAACTAATATCTATATTACTAATAAAAATGTTTGGCATTTGATCCATATTTGGTTAGTGTGTATTGATTTATTTTGTACGTATTAATCTGAGACTGGGTGTAATTACATATGTATCACCAGGTGAGCTGTCAATCTTCACAGAAGCTATAACTAATATCTATATTACTAATAAAACAAATTGGCATTTGATCTATATTTGGTTAGTGTGTATTGATTTATTTTGTACGTATTAATCTGAGACTGGGTGTAATTACATATGTATCACCAGGTGAGCTGTCAATCTTCACAGATGCTATAACTAATATCTATATTACTAATAAAACAAATTGGCATTTGATCTATATTTGGTTAGTGTGTATAGATTTATTTTGCACCTAACGTCCTATTTGGCATAATTGCGATATAATGTAAATCGAGATATATTTGATGACCATTTAGATGTGTGGAGTGCAGGCAGTGAAGAAACCTCAGAATTGGCAGACATGTTTGAATTCCTCGCACTGTAAAATGTTCATATTCTCTACACCTAATTACCAGACTACGAACTAGCTTCGAAATATCATCAAAACATCAGTCTGTCTGTCAACACAACTCACAGTTGAATTCTAAATTCTATACTCCCCATCCTTCCTCCTCACATATCCCTCTTCCAAGATGTGCCTGCCTGAAAATACTTCTTGAATCTAAACACTAACCTTGAAATGCACCATAACTTTAAATGTCAACTCTACTTAAAACTGGATATAAATGACGAACCCCCCAAATGATCAGTCAACCCTACAACAAAACTCTGAAATGCACCATAACTTTAAATGTCAACTCTACTTAAAACTGGATATAAATGACGAACCCCCCAAATGATCAGTCAACCCTACAACAAAACTCTAACATGTAATCATCCTCGAAGTATACGTCTACCTATAGCTAACGACACTACGTATTACAAACGGAAAAAATAACAAGTAAGGAAGTAAAACTGTACCATATGATCATTTTATCCATGTATGATTCATCAATGGAATAAATGATTTTTTTTTTATAATAGATTAATCATATCTTATGCGTTCCAAAACATAAGGAAAACAGTGAAAAGGGAAAACCATATATTAGACGACACACATTTTTTCCTACGTGCTCATCGTTTGGATCATTATCACGTGGAGGTCGGTGATTAATATTGACTCGGTGTTACTATTTTTAGAAAAGTCGAGTTAATATTCACTTTTTAAGACGTCTTTTCAGTTGTAACGTCACCATCTTCTCTTCCATCCTTTCGCTCTCTACACCCATGGAATATGTCATAGCAAAATTAAAGGCACGAAGATAGCTGTTTGATTGGTCTCAGGTAAAAAAAAAAGTGACCAATCGCTAGGCTGATACCTGTCGTTTGAAGATAACAAAGGAGAGACAACAGACTTCAGAGCCTGTCAATTTTTACCGTTACGTGACCGCGAGATTATTTTGATGTTTATCAAAGGGTCGAACTAGTCTTGTTGTCTCATCAACAAGGTGGCACACTGAGCTTTCTATTTTGTTATGACATGTTCCAGTGGTGAAGAGATGGAAGTGAGCGTAACCTCTGGATATCAAGGATGGTTCACTTCCGAATGCAGTACTTTTCTTTATACAATTTCCATATGTTCCACCTTTTCGAGGATTAAAACAATAATTAGCATCAAATATAACAAAGACAACTTTAATGTCGGTGAACATGTTGTTCCGGACCTGCGGAAAGTTGACATGTTTATAAAACCACATATGCACCTCAACAAAAGTCTATAATCGATAAGTATAACGTTACAAATACGAATTGCTACAACAGAACAAACACACACAAATCGCGATCGAAAGTATCTGAAAGGAAGAGTAACCGTTTCATTCACTACATGAGCGCCTGTCAAAATGTCTCTTAAAACTCATAAATGCTAGCACTATTCTTAAACATACTGTGCATGCATATATTTTAGCGATGGTCTTATATTTAGCGCTTTTCGCTCTTGAAATATTGCGTTGAATTATCAATGCGCCAATTGACGTTCATGTGTGTTGTTCTTTATTGCATATTTTGTTGTTGCGCCAATAAATTAATGCACTAATCTGTTTTAATTTGTAAATGTATTAAATTTGAGTGCTCTAAAATAAGTATGTTTACAGTATTACAAATCACTGCAGAAAGATATCTGTTTAGTTCAGAACAGCATCGTACGCTAGAGGTCAATTGTACGGTCGTCACTAAATGGTCAGATCCCATTAGTAAGATTGTAGGGTCTGTCGGGAGTGAAGACCTATTGATTGTGACTTAGTAAGACGGTAACGCATAGATCTTCCTGGAATTAACGGGAAGTATGATAACGAGTGACACACTGTATATGAGAAACCCATTTCCTATCATGTCAAATTGTTTACTCTCTGTTGTCGTTTTTGTTGTTGTTATTTTTTTACATGAATTCATGTACACGTAGTCTTTTTTTTTTTTTTTTTTTTTTTTTTTTTTTTACCAAAANGAACTTTTTGGAGAGGGATGGGGAGGTATTGTGTACCTTGTAGTTACAATGGTTATTACTTTTTTTTATATTGTTTTGTTTTTGGTTTTCTGAAGAAGATGTACTTTATGGGATATCTGAACTCGATAACCTCATTTTTCATTCCAATGACTATATAATGATAGCAAAACAACTTGTATATATTATGTATAGGTGGAATGGACGCTTATTACCCCAATCTGATGATAGACAAGAATAAATAAGTGACAGAGATTGCAATCAGCCATCTAATAGCGTCCGTTTTCTTATACAAATACTGCCAACTCCAGTGAATAGCATCACCAAATTATCGATTCGTTAGAGCGTCATTATCCATGACAAATATGACTGATAGTAACGACCATGCCCGAGGAGTTCCGGTGTCATGTTTCGGTCCATGTCCATTGGGTCACTCACACTTCTCCACTCGTGACTCTGGGAGCGTCGCTGGGTTCATTCAGCCGAGTAGGGTCTGGAGCTGCCTAAGCATCAAGCTTGTCCAGGGTTTTTATATTTGAAGTCGTTTTTAATTTATTTACAGATATATCTAATACACGATACTTTAGCTCGCCATAGATGCCTATGGCCGAGTTCGTCACTGATGACGTTATAATCAGCGCCATAAAAACAACTTGGTGCAAAGTATTTATCGCGTTTATCTATATATAAGCTGAAAACCTTTAAAACAAATTAACAGGTTTGATATTTGCAAAACTAAAAACATAACACCAATCCTACAGTCGACAGGTGATTGAGACGATCCCTACCTACCCAGCACTCTGTAGTCACGTGATGATCAGGATGATTATCACAGTGTTCTCAAGTTCAAGTTCTTTAAGTTCTCAAGATGTGTCGTGAGAGAAATGTTAGAATCGATTCGGGAGCAACGTGCATTACCAGATGGCCTCTCGATTTTATGCAGATAAACCCGATTACACAATGGTTCCAGCGACAAAGATTGCGGGATAAACTGTCTCTCACCTTTATGCCAACACCTTATATATTTCTCCCACAGGGACTTGACACGTTCCTATGACCCAGAATGAAAATGAATACCCCATGGGGTCCGATCCCCGGATCACTTATCATTATTGTCAATAATCAGTGATTTTGGGGTCGGACCATGGTTTTTGTTTCATTCTGGGTCATAGGAACGTGTCAAGTCCCTGTGATTCCTACAATGCCAACGGTTTAACCCATGTCTATGATAGATGACGAGTTTATCATGCTTACCTGCGGTAGTGGTATGATGTACAATGTAGTACCTATAGGTGACACACAGGGGCGTAGCTGGTTTTAACTTGATGTGTAGGCAAACATTCAGGCAAGGGGCAAGGGGGGGGGGGGGGGGGGGGGGGGGGGGGGGACACTGCTTGTAGATTTGAGTTCATATCGATCGATAAAGAGATGAATAGATGTTATATTATTAGTAAATTAAATTTCGTGCTAGGGGTAGATGGTGTTCAGAAGCATATGTACATGTTCACATATTCACACAAATAAAGGTCCTCGAAAATTAAATACAATATGAGAAAATATGTGTGTATGTGTGTGAGCATGTGAATGTATTCTTTTGTCATGTCATAGATATTTTGTAAAAAATGGTGAAAAATTACACAAAAAATGTCATCAATTGATTTATTAGATGCAAAATAATGTTGAAATAACCAAAAAAGAAAATCAGATATATATAATACACACATGTACTATTGTGAAAACTATCATTTAGCTTGCCATAGATGTATATGACCTAGTTCCCTATAGACGACATGATAGCCCGCTTTGCTCGTTTTTCTTACCAAACGGAAAAGTTTAGCATTTTTTATCTTTCTTACAAAGCAAACGTTATAAACTGCCCGTTAATACCACACTCAGGTCATGAAATATCTCAAAGATGTAAAATAAAAAGTAGGTAAATATCATTTCTGATGTGCCGTAAATAGTTTGAAGATTTACATGTCACGCATGCTCCCATGGGCTTCTTCAAAATGACGATATTTTCAATTATGTCTTTGCACGTTTCTTATCTATAATTTTTGTTAATGCTTTTTACATTAAGGAATTATAGAGTCGATTAACATGCCAAATGAAGCAACAGATCCTTATAATATTAACTAAGAAAAAACCATGTTGATTAGTAAACATTACCTCTGACCCAGTCGAACACATGGTCGACATTCGTCGGATTCTACTCTCGTGGCGTCTCGTGAAAATCGCATATGCATCATAATAGCGTAAACATGGCTTCAACTCGGCGCTGGGCAAGATATAATAAGTATCAGTCGAAAATAGGCTTCGCACGCTCAAACGTTACATAATATAAGTCATTGACATTTCATATCTTAAAGTTCATGAGAAAGTTGCAAGTTATGCAGTGTAGATGATGGGGGTCTGTGTAACCATAGAGTTAGTGTAAATGTCCTATTGTGATCAAACACTGATGGATCTAGCTATACTGAAAATTCGTTCTTGAGGCCTAATAGGCAACATAGGACTGTATGACAATTGCCTCTGCCGGAAAAGCCTTGTAATTCGTTGTTTCACATAAGTACAAGTAGCAGCGCAGCTGTGAGTCATACATGGCTGAGGTAGAACTAGCCCAAGCCTTTTGTTGAACCTCTAGTTCCCCAACTGGAATGGAGAAAGCAAAGAGACATAAAAGCCTTCGGGAAGACATGTAAAACGCATATATCCAGAGCAACAATTGAAGAATACACATGCTCATTTTGTTCAGAGAGGTCCCTTTATTTATTCCATGCCGCCGTGGCACAGTGGTTGTGTGTGTAAAGCATGACGCGTTTATTTGACAGAAAAGACCAACAACGACACAGTGCTAAGAAAATAGCTCCAAGTTATTTGCCGTTGATCTGTTCTTACTGTTAAACAGGCATATCCATGAAAACCAGATTGTACATGTACAGTAGTAATCCCCCAAGAAACATCCCCTACAGCCTAAGTCACAAGCCTCTGGTCATGTTACTTACAATTACTATTGAACACCCAAAGGAAAGACCCCCACCATAAATGATAATTGTAAAAGGCTAATGTGTATAACACCTTGCGGTGGCTTTGTGAAATACTGTGTTAAAGAAGTCTCCACATGAATGT
>NW_018407412.1:74432-74743 GCF_002113885.1 Mizuhopecten yessoensis | reverse complement strand
GTTTTGCGAGAAAGTCTTGACAAATTCTTGCTACATGGAACCGGGTATTACCATGCTGTCTGGGAGCATGCACTGCCAACAAGTCATACGACGCACGCGAGTGAGAGGCAGAGACCCACGTAAGGACGACTTGTTAACTGATTCATATCACAAAATTGGTGCAAGGAAATACAGTATACTGTCTTAGTTTTGTTCATTGAGGCGTGAACATGAATCCGCGAGCCCTATGTATAGTAGTAATCATCATGAAACATCTCCCGCAGCCTAAGTCACGCGCTTCTGGTCATGTTTTTTATAATAACTATTAAACT
>NW_018407412.1:3714-71767 GCF_002113885.1 Mizuhopecten yessoensis | reverse complement strand
ATTGGCTGCATAGCACTGTATTGTATACAGTGGACAAATTGATTTGTGCCGTAAACAATCTTAAGTTGTTTGAACGTACAGAAACAGTCGTAAGTAATATAATTGTTTAGGGAGGAGCCAGCTGGCCGGCGTGCGCCATGGACGAGTCTATTTTAATACGATATGGGGATTGTCCCAAATGCACTTATTAATTCAGGTTTGGTGGGTGTTATTCTATAATAATTCTTTTTCAGTTAAATGTGTATTACAACCAACACAGAGTATTGTTTGCAGGATGAATAGATTTTAACATCTACCTAAAACATTCCAAAGTGATGTTAATAATGTGGAAACCATTGGCAACCCTATGCAACAGAAAGTCACGATCAACATCAACTTCTGCTATGAGTAATGACCTGGCTTCGTGGTTTGATGTAGGCCTGCTGTTTCTGGCTGGGTGTAGGGGGCGCCTTTTTGAGACAATTTTCCAACAAGGCAGTCCTTAGTTGGTGCGAGTAGCGGGGGCATTCCGACACCTTCTTATCCTTCTGTCAAGTTCGTCACACGGATGTTCGGTTTGGGACAATCTGACCGTACGGCGGCCACTCGAGTGGGTTAATGTTATGTTTTGCGAGAAAATTTAACAAATTCTTGCTACATGGAACCGGGCAATATCGTGCTGTCTGGGAGCATGTGCCGCCAAACAATCCATACGACGCACGCGAGTGAGAGGCAGACAAACGTAAGAACGTACTCGCAGACCGCCCTCGCGTAATCGGTTACTTATAATTTTGGGTCTGAATATGACAATTATGATTGCCTACTGTATTAATAGCGGTTTCACTGTTGTTGCCATTGACTTTGCATTAGCAATGCAATAGCTTGACCCCTCTGAATTTCCGTCAGCCGTACGATGATTGCAAGAGATTCAAATTGACAGTAAAATAGCGGTGTGTATACCTCAAGAGCATATAATGGTATGAAAAGATATGTTGACGAACCTTCCATCATTATTCTGCACGTGATTTTTGTATTTTAAAACTTTCATTTCGTTGCACGGTATATTGCACGATTGAGAAACACCGGTATGAGTACATAGTGACTAAAGATACTCGTCTGACCGGTTTTCATATGTCTAGTCCAAGCATATTTTGTTACCCTGCGTTTCTTTATACTTTCACTATGAATGTTGGTATGGGGCCAGTCGTATAGCTTAGGGCAGGGTACATTTAAGCTAACGTGCTGGCAAAGGCAAGTTGGGATTCTCTCAAGAGCTCAGGTTTTAGTTAGGCAACGCTAGGGAAGTTTTCATTACACGTCGCGTTATCTATGTCCATAGAGTTGTTGGTTCATCTGCGTCACATTAATAAGGACAATAACGACAGTGTCGTTGTAAGGTACTCGGCAATGATAGTTATCAATTTTGCTGTTGACGAGTTGAGAGAGTTGCGTGTTTCTGAATTATTGTTTCACGAATCTCACATAAGTCTTAACATCGAAAAGAGCAAGACATATCAGTATAGGTTTAGGATATACCTTTGAGGTATACGCGTGCAAGGGAATGCGTGGTTAACAGGTTAAGGGAAATAGACGGGGGCTTACATTCTCTTCGTGCCTGGGGCGCTACCCAGGCGGCTATTAGCGACGTGAATGAGAGGTGCTGGAAAAGGCACGGTCGGTGGAAAAACGATATCGATAGAGATGGGTACGTCGCTGACTCTTTAGTACATAGGTTGCAGGTCACACAAAAGGTTTTTCATTTTCCGTTCTATTATTATCTATTGTCCACACTCGCTGATTGCAGTTTGTGTTGTGTTGTTTTCTCGATGATGGGTATATAGACCATATTTGTTAATAGGGTGTAAAACACACACAAAAAAAACAATCCAAGTGTATATAAAGGACTTAAACTTGTTCAGCGGATCGGTGAGAAGCAGAAAAAAGTTGTCTTGTAGGTTCAGTGTGACCGTACTTCGATATTACAACGTCAAAGCCTACGAACTTGTAAAATTTAAGCGATTTTTGTTCTTTTCTATTTGGAATTTGATAACATAAGGTTAGAAACCTCAACGTATATAGCCTTAAGCCTGGAAGGGTTGGAACACCTCCTGTATTTCCATAAAGAATGGGTTTAGGTTGAGTGGCTTGTTTGGCTCGTGAGTAATTACGTCATATGTTATTGGGTATATGTCATGAAAGATGAGAATGGGTCAGCATTATTTTGTGTTTTGTAATCGCATTTTTTTTTTATCACATGACCATGGCATTTGTACAGAGTATTTGCTAACTCACTCTCTCTAACTGAATTTATCTATGCTTAGAGATTATAATGCGGTAATATCACTTACATACGAACAAGTATAGTATCAATAAAAGCCCGATTTATTTTAAATTCTTGTTTTCTTATTATATGCATGTAGTTGTATAAACCTTTCATAATACAAACAATATTTTTCTTAATGGCAGTTGTCGATATAATTTTTCTCTGTTTACAATGATAGATGAACAACTTAAGTACAAGAAATAAGTAATTGATTTCGTTTATGAAGTCAATATCACAAATACCCAAGACAACAGACATAGGATGGCGTGGAATAGTTACACCGTGGATTTCCCTTCCATTATGGCAGAAGGTGAACTTTTCAGTGACAACTTTTTTGCATTAATTTTGTGGAAGCATATAAAATTCTATGCACAATTTTCAATTGGATATATTGTAACTTTGTCTCATCCGTAATTCTACCGGGTAAAGCATAGAACTCCATACATTGTGTGTCTGGCATATCTTCTTGTCATTGTTCCTGCCATTTTAACCGAGCTTTAACTGACTTAGTCTTACTCTTTCAATGTAACATTTATAGAAGTGTTTTGTCACTTTTTCATGTGTATTACACTTGTAATTAGTTTACAGTTATCAGGCTCTGTGTTGCCTACATAATGGGTCAGCATTATATTTATATATAATTAGGCGCGTGTTATTGTGTACAACTATAAGATTATTGTAATATATTAAATAATTTATAAAAAAAAATATGCCTGGAGTCCGCTAATGTCCACACTGGCTAATTTCAGGTTGTGTTGTGTTGTTTTCTCGATGATGTGTATATAGACGACCAAAGTTCTAGACAGATATCAGACTCTTTGTATCGATAACCGGTTAGAATGTCTACTCGAACTGTAATCATATATCCTAACAAGTGTTCCATCTTTAGTGTCTTTCATATGTTCCTACATAGTCTGTTTATTTTTCGAAACAACCCCGGTGGATTGTTCCAGGTTCGATTCATAGCAAGGGATTCCGACTAATAGCTACTAGCCCGTATCGGGTTTGATTTGTATGCAGTGGAGAGGTTTCCATTGATTTTCATCTGTTCTTCAACCTCTGGTGCAACATTTTGTCATACACAATGGCTATGTTCAGGACACCTGATGTTTTATCAGACAAAGGGCTTCACGAGGAGGTCCATCACCTCCATCAGATCCTTCACTTGAAGACTAGTCAGTAGACGACTTTGAGTAATACATGTTGGTTCCAGAATAGTGCCTGTTCATTGTATTCAGTGATTAAGTACCATGGCGTTGTTGTGTCAAAATGTTTCAGTGTCATGTTTTTTTGCCGATCCATTTAAAGAGCCACGCAGGAATTTTTGTAGGTATATGAAATTAGCTACATTAAGCACAGCTTTTATCTGGGACGGTGGATTTCTAATGACCATTGATTTCTGATCCATCTCCAAATAATTTGGACAATGTGTTAACTTTTTTCCACTTCGGCTATTTCTTCTTCACTTCTTCCTGACCTCTTGCAGCGTATAGACAATCCAGTATCATATAAATTTAACTGTTCACAAATGTTGTGCTTAATTTTGTTGCACTGCTGAGGTAGTCCTAAAGAGTCATGATAGTCAACTCGGTCCACCTGGCATTGGAGAGAGGCGAATCTGTCAGCATTTTCAGGAGGAGCACATGTATGATTCTGTTCTACTGTGCTACCTGCGTCATTTCAACTACTGGTACCCTGTCCCTCGCTTGGCAGGAAGTTTGTCTAAAATATGTATACCTCCTGTACAAAACAATTATATTTAATGTAGAGAATTTGAAGAAACATTGTATTTTATCAAAACAGTGGCGGTATCAACTTATATATTTATGCCAATAACATTTTTAGAAATAATTCACAAAATTGAACACGTAATTGAAAAATGCATTTTCATCATTGAAAATTATATTATTTGTTTTCCGAAAAAATAAAGTAAAGAAAAAGATTACTAATAACTACATCGTAGCATCATCTCCCATCATGAAAATGCCAAAAAAGTCTATGAGTTCGAAACTGATTCGTTCTAACATGACTATAGCTTTGATAAATCATTTTTGAAAAGAAATGTATACACTGCGTGACTTTTATGGAAACATTATGGAGATGAAATAAACAAAATATAATCAACAAACGTGTTCTGAATGTAAAATATTATGCAGGGCCAGACCAGAAATCGAACACCGCGTCACCTTGAACGGATTGTTACATCATCGCTGAAACCGATCTAGTTATCTGGACGACAGAAGTTTACGAGCCTGAATGATTTATGTGCTACAGTTACAATGGGTGGGACAAGGATTCTTTAATCCGAAACTGTTTCAAAGGAATAATAGTCTCGTCATTAAATGTAATCTGAAAATGAACTGATAAATAGAAAATTAATTTGTTTTTGAATGGAACACAACACACGTTTTGCTAGTTTGGTAGAATGTGAATATATATGGTTATTAACAGAAAATCGTTAAATATTGCAACTTTAAATACATAAAGTATATATTCGTTAACTTATTTTTCGAGATTAATTGCACCCATTAAGAACATTGACGGAAGTCGATTATGAAATAGAAATTATTGTAATGACGTCATCGATTTCGCGTGATAATGGCACATCGATCTCATCATCGGCGATGATTTATTGTGCATTTGGGTTATTGGCCGCTAATGGTCATATACAAAAGCTACATGTGACCACTAGAGGTCAACAATCCTACATAGTTAGAACTGACCAACACAGCAAACAAATCATGTTTGCTGTATTGGTCAGTTCTTACTCTTGAGGATTGTTGAACTCTATCGGTCACATATACATGATTGCTGTATTTGTCAGTTCTTTGTCTGTAAGATTGTTGACCGCTAGTGGTCATGTGCAGATTGTGTCTATGCTGGTCAAATATGTATCCGATCTAACTTGTTTCTGCTTTGGCCACTAATGGTCCGATGTTATTGCTCTGACCATTTCTAAACTTGGTAAATAGAACCAGCTTGTGTAAGACTGCCGATTTACTGTACACAATCTTTGGCTGGTTTTGTAATTATCAGCTATGTTTTAGAAAACAAAGTACAAACCTGAGAATTATAGATTATCACATTATATTTTTAGGGTTTGTCGTGAGAACAAAAATCGAGAGGCCACCACAGGTGGACTCGAAATTGTATCTACGTGCGAGCGATGAGAAAATTGTTCGAACGACAAACCCTGAAAATACTGTGTGATAAACTATTTATCATCTATATACTACTACCTTATAAATTTCTCCATTTAAAAAAGTCAACTAAACACCATGTTTTCCAAATGACTTCTAAGCTCAATGGTCAACGATCGCCTGTGACAAACGTAAACAAATAGAACTTTTGCGCAAAGGAATACAATAAACCTTGAAACTACGTAGAAAAAATATCTAAATGGGAAAATCCGTTCTCAAGCTCTTCTCAAGTTGTTCTTAATTCGTTCCCAATTTCTTCTCATACTGACAACCAGTGATAATGAATTTATCATGCTATCGGTAGGTGGTATAAAGTAGTATATAGATGATAATGAAATATCTTACATGCTATTTTCGTTCGTTTCAAATGATTGTTTTTGTAATCCTCTGCACATATCATGTTATCTAAGTAAGAACCTCTAACAAAAAATGTATATACAACGAAACCTGTCTAATCTGATACAGTGTAGAACACAATACATTGGTTAAGTACACGTGCTTTATCCGACACCTTGCTGGACACAGCACATTTGTTCAACTATCCTGCCTTATCTGAGACCTTGTGGGACAGCACATACGACACCTGGTGGGACAGAATATATTGGTTAAACTAACCTGTTTTATTCGACACTTGGTTGGACACAGCACATAAGTGAAATTAAAAACTGACACATCACAATGGTTTAATCAATCTGTCTCATTATATACCTTCTGGGACCGAACACACTGGTTAAAGTATCCTGTCTTATCCGACACATTCAGGGACGTAACATGCTGGTAAAATAGTTATGTTTAATCCGACACCTTCTTGGACATAACACATTGGTTAAATCAACCTGTCTTATCCGACACTCTCCCGTACACATCATATGCATCATATACATATATCGTTTTCTAAAGCGAAAGATAAAAGTAAATGCCGGTAATCATTTTATCATATGTTTAAAAAGTTCTTTAAAATATTGATTTACATATACTGTACAGGGAATTCTTATACTGAACGATATCATCATTTAAATGATATTCTTACACGATTCGTTTGCAACGCGTGTTTTGATTGGATACGGACCATGTCCTAATCTGCGATAGAATTTAAACTCTCGACCTATCGGTCTCGAGTTCAAACCCAAATTTCATGTTCTATTCGCCAGTATAGCCACTCAAAACAACGTACTATCTCCTAAATAAATTATAACAATATCAAAGTGTTTGTACATTTTTGTGTTCTCTGTCAGAATTTTGTACAAATGAAGTTTAAGGTTCGATAAACCGACAAGCCTCCATTTATCTGAACCAAACTTAACAGTACCTTTATTATTTTTTGTTGACATTTGCAAAACTGATTAAGAAGATCACATTGATTTTGTAAAATAACATACACTTTATGTTCTCTGAGTGGACCTTGTTGTTATACTTAAATTTCGTGTTTCATATCTTCATATATTTACCATCGTAAGGCATTGCCACAAAATAACTCTATCAAATTCAGTTGGCATTCCTTTAGGCTATAGATGCCATGGACCTATTGATAACTTCATCATTATTATGACGTCATAATTGTTTCGTTGGATACCACTGGCCATCCACGGGTGATGGCTAGTCTATTCATTGAACAATCATACACGAAACATGCATTATTTGAACTAAATGCTGAATAATAATGATTTTATTTGAATTTTTCATGAGATGAACAGATTCCAAAATGGTAAATATAAGTATTGAACAATTCGGTTGGCATTCTTGGGCAATATGAATTCCAATTGGACAAAGGCAAATCGAGTTAGCTAGCGCGCTTCATTGAATTCGCCTTTGTGCATTTGGCATTCATTTTGCATATGAATGCCAACTGAAAACTGTTCAATGCTTAAATTGTCAGTGTAAAAATTAGACATGAATGTCTTGTTATGAAATAAAGCAGATATAAAGCTTGCGGGAACGTTTTGAAGCTAACAATACTTTGCCAACTTGGTCAGGTTTTGTGCCGTTAATTCTACAGTAAACCTAACGCTGGTACTTCAAATATTTTCGTAAAAACAATTATACGTGCTGCAGGCAAGTCCGGGAGATTATATGGAAGTGTTAATAAAAGCAAAATCAAAACGTCATTAGAGCTAAAATGTACGTAGTTTCCGAGCGTGTCTAATTAAATCCAGTTGATTTGGGTGCACTTCTATTATCAAACTGTGTATTAACACCGGGAACTCAGGTCCCTGTATAGTATACAAGGAACACCTGACAGTTCGTCGACAGCTTTTACCTATATTTATTACAATCAAGAGATGGATCAAATTGAAAGTACTAAAAACAGAAGATTTTTTTGCAATGAATTACCATTTCTGCCATTGAGGCTAGCCAATATATATATAATATATATATTGGTTAATGACATTTGATAATCGATTGTGAAAGTCTTTCTGTTATTTCTTTCCTATTTCATTCCAAAAATTAGGAAAGAAAATATACATATCCATGAGTATAAGAAGACAATTACTGGCAGTAATGGCGCCTCTTGTTTTTGTGCATCGGCATACAAGGCAGCCATGCAAATACATAACAGTTTGTAATTCACAAAATGCTTATTACAACAGTCACGTCAAAATATATTTGTTAAATTTTCTGGAACAGTAAAATTGTAAGGGTTCGACAATGAGATTGTGTACTTGGGTTCGTAAACGTCATCACCTAACTGAAATTCAGAGTTAATGCTGCACTCCAGACGCCACACGTGTATCTAAATATAACGAATGAAGTGGATAAGAATTGATGACGATTATTTGCTAATGGTACATTTTATTGTGAATTAAGTTCCATATATGTGGTTAAAGCACTAAAACAGTTCAATAGCATTAATGAGTTCTTTTTACTAAATATCAGCTACATAATAATACGTATTTGAGATCTATGGAGTTTATGAAATTAAGTTAACATTTTAAGCTGGCGTAGGTAAGTACATAGATACTACAAAAAATCGATTATATAACAGTATTTATGCTATCAAAGTCGAACTGTGACAGGGTTTATACCATTCAATTTGTTTTAATTGTATGCTTAACAACCATAGCATGAGTTTGTGTGTAACTGAAGGGGACTGAGTAACCTAAAGTCCATGTAACATTGTCACTGTTAGCATAGCATTAAAATGTGATAAATCTTGTCCGTGACTAGATGAACACTTTGTAGATCTTTACCAGTGTTTGGTGCAGGTAGAGGCTGGCGCCATGTGCTACCGTACAGAACGTCAGAGACGTTATGTATTATATATACGGAGTACGATGTTTCTGAATACACTCACCTACCTACATGTACGACTCAGTACGTATTTAAGCGGACGTAACCTATGATTTCAGGTCAGAAAAAAGTCGGCTACCGATCAAAAATCATTTACAAGACGATTGTCTATAAATTACTATCTTTCGGATTAGACAGAAATTAAAGCTAAACATTTTCAAGTTATGAACAAATAATATATCCTATCATGTACTTATAAAACCAAAACATTTTTTTATGTAATATTAATTACAATGAATTGACACATGTATCTGGGGCTATATATATATATGCTCTTTTCCCTTGCAATGTTCCGGATAATGTTCCGACTCGACACTTATACGATTGACAGTGCAAGAATATCGTGGTCGATTAAACGTTTGACTTCAGAGCGTTTCTAGACAAAGCAAATAAATAACGTTGTCTCAACACAACACCAGATTGTGAAATTCACGTGTTCGTTGAACTGGGGTAGCACATTCGAAATATCAGCTGTCTATAACATGTAAATAGTGATTTATTAGCAACATAATAACGCTTATGAAATGGGGAAGAAGAAACAAGCAGTGAATCTGGGAAAGAGTCTGATCAGTAATAGATTTGGAAAACGCAAACCTGCATCGCGAGGGACGGATCGAGAAAACTTCGTAAGTTTCTTTACTCTTGTTACATAAAATATGATGGAAGTCTTCTGACCATCATTGGAATATACAACTGTCTAACATCACATCTGATTTATTTACGGAGACATTATACCAGTTATCAAACGTGCTGGACACTCAAAGGGCTGAACCGTGAACCATGGTGAACGTCCGTTTTCCGACTCGGTCACACAAAAAACAACACTGCTGCATTTTGTGCAGTATACAGAAAATAGAAAATGGCATATTATAATCCACTTGAATTCCCAAGAAATGAAGGTATAAGTTGAAAATGGAAACAAAAGTTTATAAAAATAAAATAAAAAATAGGCGGTCTTTAGAATGTTAACAATTTGATAAATTGTGAAAAATGTGACCTACATATTCACGTTCAGTAGGTGACTGCTGTCAAAGACATTGTGAAAATAAAGAGGATACTTACCTTCACTATTTTTCATATTACAAATTAATGTTTACTAGATAAAAAAATATCCAAGATTAACATTTTCTGAATCGCATTCCTTTCATTTTAACTTCATAATAATTATAATGACTACATTTAACTACCAGTAGGCCTACAAGATGAATGCTAGTCGTTTCTGTGACAAGTGGTTTCGGGACAAAATTAAGTCGTTTCGGGACTTACTCAAGTCGTTTCGGGACATATAAAAAATACAATCAAAATATAAATGAATGTTACAAGTTACATTTCTCTTTCCCGTTTCGTAAAAATCTGTGTAAACACAGCTTTCGTCGTAGCCTTTCAGCAATGACGTCACGATTTATGTATACACGAGTACGCATATGGCGGCTTCGACCTACCCATGCTTGGGATTCAGTTTTGCCAATTAGGGCCACGCTTAGATTGCTTGAGGGGGTACCTGCCAGTATTAACCTGATTGACAACATGTTGTTAATTTGATTAAACTAATCCCATTATTAAATAGAGAGGAACAAACACCAAGTACCAAACCGAACGCGCGGTCAATATCTATTAATCAATCAATTATTTTTACATAATTTTCATTCGTTATTTAAGGTTCCTTGTTTGATATCGTGATGACATGTTTTCGTTTACTCTTTTCCCTATTTAATGTGGCCAACTTGATCAAGTTTCCCTTTTTACAGAAGTACTAATTTGACAGTAAATTCTGCATATAAAAAGAATCAAATTTTACAATGTAGACTAGTAGGGTGTGTTTTTGTAAGCCTTGTTGTTGATATTATGAAAACAGTGTGCTAAACAAACAGTAGAAAATAATCGAGATGTCCCGAAACGACTTTTGACACTCCCGAAACGACCCGGAAAAAGGTCCCGAAACGACTTCAGTCTTGTTACCGAAACGACTTGTTACCGAAACGACCTGACACCGACCTGATACAAGAAATTTTATTTATAGTCATATGTATGAAAACAGAAACATTACTCTAATGAGCTTTTATAATTACTACGACAAAACATCAGAAAAGATATATCAAAGCAGGTAACAAAGATATAAAACTACTATTGCTAAGTATTAGAGAATTGATTAAACATATTAATTAAAAGTACATAGATAAGAGCAAGCACAAATCTCATGCAAAACTGTTGGGCGACTAAAAGCGCATGGCTATATATATATAAATGCTAATATAGCAAAGTGTATATAAAAAATTACCAAATAAGCACTAATATAGTACAATCAGTAATAAAATACATACAGTACATGTGATGTCATTTGCTGATGATTTACGTTTCCAGCTTCATACCAGTGAACTCCAGGATGGCTATGATTGGGGGCGTCTTAACCTTCAGTCTGTGACAGAACAGAGTAACCTCGAGGATTTCCTCAGCACAGCAGAACTTGCTGGCACAGAGTTCACTGCAGGTAATTCATAATTTGTATAATTCATAAACATTTTTTGTATTCAAAATAGCAGCCCGCAAGTAGATTTTGAAAAATTCTAATAATCTGACCTATATTTTCATAGCATTAAAATATTGAAAATCTTCCCTAGCCCAATATATAATTAACTAGCACCAGTTCCTTTTGAAATGTGTTGATGTGACAGCGATAGTCAGAACATCCTCCATAGGGTCTCTTTGAGAAAAAAATGTGCATTGTGTTTGGTTCATACTGCAATTAATGTGTGTGTTCTTGTATACACGTACCAGAGCATGTCCACTTTTTAAGATATTAAACAGACCGCTAAATCTATACTTTGCCCTTATAAAGGCAGGAGACCTAATAAACGTCTTTAAGATTGTGAATAACTCTTTTTATCCAAGTTGATTGAAAGCATGTTTCAGTGGGATATTAGTAGTAGAACAAGAGGGCATTCTTACAAACTTTTAAAAAACACTGTCACCTTGATATAAGGAAACATTTCTTTACTTTCCATGTTTTTGATATATGATGTCATTGATTCATCTTTTGTTTTATACAGTTTGAAATTGGTTTAGATGAGTATTGAGCACTGTAAACGTGAAAATATAACTTTTAATTTTTAGTTTAAAAAACTTAAATTGACACTTGAAGTATATATTTAATGTAAATATTGTTGTATGTGCTGATATGGATATAGAGGCTTGTAGCCTGCATCCATAATGTATCATATACCATCATATTAAATAAAAGTATGAATGTTGACTTATCTTGAACTGTTGCAACTATATCAAAGGTGCCATCTGATTTTGGTCTGTCACACTGTTTGATAATATTACCACAATGTATTATGAACAATCATCAACAGTGCTGAGCTAAACACACTTTCTGACAGATCCATCAGATACCTGCTTTTGGTAACATATATTTTTAACAGTTGATTGTGTAGACAAATACATTCACAGTTGATTGTATAGAGAAATACATTCACAGTATTGTGGATTAATAGAACCTCCTGTTTGATCCAGGTAGAGCGTAAGAATTGTACCTGATCATAAGAGGCGACTAAAATTGGGATCTTATCTTTTCTCTTCTTTCTAAACAACTTTCTTCTTCCTAATGTCTTCCTTGACAATGTCTCACTTTTGGCCTTTAGTTGAGCATTCACCCCTGTGAGGAAGGCTTTGGGTTCTGTCCCCGAGACATACCAGAGTCTGTAAAAATGGTAGTTTCTACTCCTGCTTAACGCTCAGCAATTCAGGATTGGGCAACTGGTTCGCCCGTTGTCAGTATGATGTGATGAGTGGATGGGGTATCCTGCCGGGTGCCTTCGGTAGTATGTTTCAGTTAGATAGCACTTAAAGTCGGCATCAGTTCCACGCTATCACAAGGAGACAAACACAAACATATCGCAGCCTCTCAAAACACACATGCATATACTACACGCATGCATCTTGCACACAGGGGAGGCCGTCCTTAAATGACCATAGCTGTTGATAGGACGTTAAACAATACTAAACCAAACCAATCCTGTGTGATATAGATGGAGAAATGACGACCTGATGGTAAGATTTTTGAAGTTAACACAAGGTTTTCTCAAGTGCTAAACGATTACAATTTTCTGTCTGCATCACATAAGAGTAATTGATTATTTTCTCTTGACACTTTCCTTCCATGTAAATAAGTTGCTGTGCGCTGTTAAGGAGATGACACAATGGTGATGTTTTTAGAATAAAATAGATAAATTCATTAACTTGATTATATAATCAACAAGTATATATATGTCACCCTGGTAAAATACTATCCGCTTACTGCCGACTTGGCGAGGGAGAATTTCTTCTTTTAGCTCATTCAGTAGAGCGCAAGAGGAATATGCCCAAGGTCCCAGTTTGACTCCTAGCGGAAGTATTGAAAAATAATAACCTCTTTTACATTGGCGCCCACATAGGGACCCAGGAGATCTGACAAAATACTCAGCGATACTTGCAAAGGAATTGCTATGACCCGTGGAAAACTTTGGACAAGTTCATTGCTGGTGTCAGATGGGGGAGTATGTCACCTTAGGCTTGGTAAATACCAGCCGATTTCTGCCGTCTCAGCTAGGGAACAATTCTCTTCAGCTCATTTGAATTGGTTGAGCTTAAGACTAGTAAGCTGGAGGTCTCAGGTTTGACTCCTATTGAGGCTTTGAAAAATAATGACCTTGTTACATATATATACACATGGTTATAATAATATTTATCAGTGTGTGACATATCTTATAGTGATAGTTTGGTAAATATTTCTTTCTGTATTTAATTTCAGAGAAGCAGAACATAACATTTGTAGATAGGAACCAACCATCAGGATTGTTAAGTGCTGAAGAGCAAAAAGAAATTGAAGAACTGCAACAAAAACATAGAAATGTGCTCAAAATTCCTAGAAGGTAAATTATCTCATCAACTGATTCCCAGGAAATTAAAATTGAATGCATGTGCACATATACATTTGAATATTATTGTTCATTTTCAGTGCTTTTATCTGATTTCCAAACACTTTTTAGCTTAATATGAAATCAACAGGCACGGTAGTCTAGTGGTAGGACTCTGGGTTCGTGACCGAATGGTTGCGGGTTCGAGTCACGGCACTGCACTGTGTTGAGGAAGATACTTTGCTCTGCTTGTTCCAGTCTACTTGGCTGTAAATGAGTATGTGGTTGGGCAGTGTTAGAATTGTTGAATGCTAGCTGTGAGCACTGAAATGGCAGCACCAGCTGATCATGAATGCTCTCCAGGATGTTGAGAAAGATATTGGCTGGTTGGGAAGGCCTTATAACCACGGATAACTATGTTGTGATAAAAGTGATATATACAAACCTTGAATTATTATCATTATTATTAGAAGATAGTTTTATTTTCTTGATTTTCAATTACCTGGTACATATGCTGATTCGTAGAATCCTAATTATTGGATAGAATGTTTTGTTCTAAGGCCTGCCTGGAACAGCACCACAACACCAGAGGAATTGGATCGCCAAGAAAAAGATGCATTCCTGGAGTGGAGAAGGTCCTTAGCCAGGTAATTAATTGAGGTCATTTCCAAACACATGGTAGGAACCTACTGAATAACAAGGGAGATTTAAGATTATCATTAGTAAAGTGCAGTTGCTGGCAGTGTCGTTGCCCTGATGATAAAAATAATAAAAAAAATATTTGAAAATAATTCAACTAGTAATTAATTCCAAAATTAAAACATAAGTTTTAGGCAATTAGTACTTTTGGAACCTTTTGAAAACTTCTGGAATGATACGTCAAAGCATCTTGTATCTTGAAAATACTCAAGTATAATTATTCGTTGGAACTAGTTCATTTTAATGACTATTTGATACAGGTGTACAGATTCAAAGATCAAAATACATTGTACTTATTATCATTACATTTATATCCAAACTTACTCTATTTTTCAACAAGAGAAACACACATTTTGAATTATTTCAAATTCATTCCATATAGATTGATTATATAATCAATTGGTTGTGTTTGAGGACCAAATCTAATTTAAAAACAATCCAATCCAATTCAATTTTGAAAAAGTTCTAGATAAATTAATCATGTACTGTAACTGATTTAGATATTTGGCTTACATCTTCTGATAAATTGTTTGAAAATAAATTTATAAAACTGAAATGTTACTGTTTTGTTATAGTTGGTGTCAGTGAGCTTCACAGTCATTGATTGTACATGTCGTTTGTCCTATTCAGGTTACAAGAAATAGAGGGTATTGAACTGACCCCTTATGAGAAAAATCTTGACTTCTGGCGTCAACTTTGGAGGGTTATCGAAAGAAGGTAATATACAATAATTAGGGACATTCTTTGCCTGGCAAAATGTAATGAAAAATCATGTTGTTTGTTTTATTGTTTTCACAGGTAATATGTGGGGTTTCGTATTTGAGATAATAACTTTGACAGTCACCAGGTTTCAATATAATTAATTTCTGTTTGTTTGGATATGATTTAGAAACCAATAGTTTACAATTTTTCTCCATTTTTGTCTCGTCATCCACAAAGTACCGGAAGCGAGACTAAGTTGTTGCTTACGGTGATGATAGCGTCAACATTAAGTTTTTGCGTTTAAGTTAGTTTCACTTAAAGTATAAGTGCTACGCACACTCACTGAAAGTAGAAGTGCTACACAAACCAAACTTGGACCATAGATGCATCTGAGATAGTACATCTCAACCCATGCATCAAATGCTGGATGCGGCCTACCTTTCATAGTCAATTGACTTTGTCAGCATCTCCTTCAACATGAAGTTTTTGTATTTAAGTTAGTAGAGAAGCTAAAAGTGCTACACCAACCAAACTTGACATGTGCATTGATGGTCAAAGTGGAGCGCAGGCGAGACATATCAATCCAAATGGCTTGATTTTAATAGAAGTACATCAATATGTCTTTAAAGTTTTCAAGCACAATCTGCACTTTTATTCTAACTTTTTGTATGTCTAGTATTGAAAGATTGGCCTTGGCAATGACTGGAGTCTTGTAATAGAGAGGAGCACTTAATGTTGGGAAGAATGTTTATTATGCTTATCACAGTATATATATATACATATAGAAAAAATAAAATTAACGACCGACTAAAAAACTAGCTGCTTTCACCCTTCACAGGGCTCTTCAGGTTTATTCAAAAGAACAATGTCGTGACATCACAATTACATGTCATCACACTACAATAGTAACGTGACGTCACGAAGTACACAAGGTTGGTGGACAATTTAGCGTAAAATTTTACTGTGGCCTGTTAATACTTGGTTTTAATATTTTGATTAATTAGTTGGTCTTCTTTCGTTTCTCTTAAAATAGTGTCTGATGAAAATAGTTGATACAAAGGTAATACATTAAATTTATCTCCAGCACATTCATGAATATGTTTGTTAACATGAAGATTTCGTAAAGAATCAGTTCTAGTTTGTTGTCTATGTACAGTCATACGTGTTCTGAGTTCATTACCGGTTTGACCGATGTAAAAATCACCACATTTAGAACAAACTATTGCATAAATTACATTTTTTACTTTTTATTCATATTTACCTTCACAGTAAATTTCAAACCATTCTTGAAAATAAAAGTATTACACTCGATAATCATAGGACATGTAGCACATCTTGGTGTCTTACATTTGGATATATCTGGTGTTACACAAGAATTATCAAACTTAGAACATGTCAACATACGTTTCAAGTTCTTAGGTTGGCGTCTACAGTGTAAAATAGCATGTTTATTAAAAATGTTTCTCATACGCCTGCTACTTTGCTTTAACTCTTCACATTTGTTCTTTATCACAGGAAACATATTACAATTCCGTGGATTGAAAGTAGAAACAAAAGGAAGTAACTTTTAATCCTTTAGTTTTTGTAGACGGGAAGTAAAGGGTACTGTGATAAGCATAATATTGTCGAGCAATATATACATATATATACATGTATTTGTTTTGTATTGCAGGAAGAGATTGAACTGCTTCAACACTATAGTGTATACTGTTGCGTGCATTTAATTTCTGTGCCGTTTTACAATGTTCACATATCTGTTGCAGTGATGTAATTGTACAGATCGTAGATGCCAGAAATCCATTGCTGTTTCGCTGTGAAGATCTGGAAGCTTATATCAAAGAGGTAGATCCAAACAAACAAAATTTGATTCTAATCAACAAGGCAGACTACCTCACTGCACCTCAAAGGTAAGAAAAAATATTTGTATTTCTTAAAAAAAAAATGATAGTAATTACTTTATTTCACCAATTTTCACTTTTTCCTCCCTCAGTAACGAGGTCAAATTGATCACCAGAGCAAACATTTGTAAACAACATAATAACCATTGCATCCAAATGTGAAGGGTGAAATTACAACTGGACAAATAGGGTTTATACCATCATAGGGCGAAAGTTTGACTGAGCGAAAAATTCCTGGTATACTTAAAGAAATAACCAGGTTAATATTTGGGGCTACAAGTGTATAGTTAAAAATACTGTGTGTACTTTGCATACATTCATAAATAGGATTATACACTAAAGTGCACTCAGTTTTTGTTTTGGTACATACATGTTTAGGCTCTGTATCACCCAAAATGATCATGGTTATTCCTTAAAATTGAATTTCAAAAGACAGACAACACTTAATTTGTTGTTAATGAATATTATTTTTTTATGTAAAAAAAAAACACGCATAAACGCAACATTGCGCTTTAATTTCATTGCTAGACAATTTTAACTAATCCGAAGTTATCCTTACAAATGGAAGCTGTGCCAAATAATGCAATATATAATGTCATCATATTTTGTGTTGTTTATCGAATGGGGAGTGTTATTTAGAAGTCCAATTTTAATATAAGTGATGTGAAAAGAATTTGACAAATTTTTCATTTTGCTTAACACATGAAATCAGACTTCTTTTATTGAAAAGTGTCGCCTGCCAAATTGGATCTTTTCAGAAAGACCATATACCATGTAAAATTGTACCTGTAGACCCTACTCAGAATGAAATGTCATGTGATTGTGATGTCATAATATTAAAAGATATTGAGTTACGCACCCATATGAAATACATGTATCGGTCACAATCAGTCAGACCTACATACTGATGGGTCTGTATGAAATACATGTATCGGTCACAATCAGTCAGACCTACATACTGATGGGTCTATATGAAATACATGTATCGGTCACAATCAGTCAGACCTACATACTGATGGGTCTATATGAAATACATGTATCGGTCACAATCAGTCAGACCTACATACTGATGGGTCTATATGAAATACATGTATCGGTCACAATCAGTCAGACCTACATACTGATGGGTCTATATGAAATACATGTATCGGTCACAATCAGTCAGACCTACATACTGATGGGTCTATATGAAATACATGTATCGGTCACAATCAGTCAGACCTACATACTGATGGGTCTATATGAAATACATGTATCGGTCACAATCAGTCAGACCTACATACTGATGGGTCTATATGAAATACATGTATCGGTCACAATCAGTCAGACCTACATACTGATGGGTCTATATGAAATACATGTATCGGTCACAATCAGTCAGACCTACATACTGATGGGTCTATATGAAATACATGTATCGGTCACAATCAGTCAGACCTACATACTGATGGGTCTATATGAAATACATGTATCGGTCACAATCAGTCAGACCTACATACTGATGGGTCTATATGTCCTTGAAATGATGACTAATTCTCAATAATCAATGATTGGATTTTCAGAGAGTTGTGGTACCAGTATTTTAAGGAGAGAGGAGTACAGGTGGCGTTCTGGTCAGCTTTAGAAGAGACTGCACGCCAAAATGAGGTTAGGACATACTGTAAAAGCCTAACATTTTAAATTTGATGAGATTATTTTTCCTGGTTGGATTAAAGTTTTTGATATAAAACACATTTTCTTTTGCATAAGTTATATGTGTTGAAACTTTGACCAAGATAATTGTGACAGCTATTGATGTTTAAACAATGGTAAATTTATTGAATAGAGGTATCATATGGCTTTTATCAATTACCTTCTCTGTATGTCCATCTAATTTGTTTCTTCACATTAATTTGAAACCAACATACCCTGTCTCCTGCGCGCATACACACGCGCAAGCATGCATGCACTACTAACATGTAGGCATGTTCTGAAATGACCTTAGCTGTTTATAGAGTATTAAACAAAATTAAACCAAACCAAACTTCACATTAACTTGCTCAGATATTATCAGATTTGACTATTTTTTGTAAGTATGTAATTTGATGTTCAACAGCTATGGCCAAGTTTAAATTTCACACAAAATCAATCAGCATTTTACACTCTGATTAGTCGACGTCTTCTGCACATTAATATAATCAAATGTGACTGAATTCTAAGAAACTTGGTCAATATTTATCCAATACAAATGTCAGTTTAATAGAAATTGAACAAAGTTCACCTGTTATAATGTATTGCACATCAAGGGAGGTAACTGTCCAATCAATTTATAGGAAATCGTGTGAAAGAAAAATATCTATTTTAAAATATTTCATTTGAATTCAAATCCATCTAACTTTGTCTAATATATTATTTATCTTAGAAATAAATCCAAAAAAATACTTCTGATAAAAAATTAGCGCTTATAATCTGTCTTTATTAATCATATTTTTTTGTACCAAACTTAAACAATTTTCCCATCTGAAAATGTATATGTTAGACACTAGTTTCTTCAGAGTTTTAATTTATTGTTACACTGAAATTTAGTTTGTGAGACTTATTCTCTACTTCTCATCCTTTTAATAAAACATGAGGAGCATGTTGAGATGTTCAGTAACGTTCTAAAACAGTACAGCTATATTGTCTGTGTCAAAATGAAATGGGTAAACTCATTTCATTTCACATTTTCCACCTATTTCTTGCATTTCACTGTTATCCCCAATAGTAACAAATGCATTGTTTAGGCTTAAAAACTGAAATGTATATATTTGCATTGTTTGTATTACATGAAAGGAGAAAGAAAAGGAAGAAATGGATGAGTTAAACAAAGAAAGTGAGGAAGAAGATGATGAGAGTGATGATGGTGATGATGATGAGGAAGAGGATATCACTGAAAGACTTCAAAACCAAATAAATGAAGAATCTAGTGAAATGATGGACAGACAGCAGGAGGATTGTAGTGTGAGTGGTGAGGGCATGGACAAGGAATGTGTGACCACTGAAACAGAAAAGGACATGGATACAGGTACTGCTGATGATGATAGTGAAAACAGCCAGTCACAGAAAACCACAGACTTGGGTAAAGCAAGAACAGTTACCATGGAAACAGATTTGACAGACAATGATGCAAAAAGATTTACGGACGATACTCAGGATGGTGCTACAGGCGGTGATTGTGATAACTGTTGTGAAAGTGTCAAATCCTCCAACTGTTCAGAAGGTGGAGGGAAAATTCTGAATGGATTAGAATTACTTGATTTGTTTAGGACTCTGCATACTGGAAAAAAGCACACAGAAGGACAGACAACTATGGGAATGGTAAAAAATTATCTCATCAGATTAAATTATATTGTTTTCCTTTTCTTTAGCCAACTCTTCAAACATTTACTTTTAAATTATTCTTTCTTGTTTTGTACATTTGTTAGGAGTGTTTTCTATATAAATATATTGTTGATGGCCTAATAAAAACTGTTAATAATGAAAATAAGGATTAACTACAGTAATCTCACACATTATAATTTCTTAAGGACATCACAAATTTGTCATGTTGAAAACTATATTTATGAATTGAATCTAATGGATCAGAACAGTACTGTTGACTGAACACGTTCAGTGCACATTATAAATATAAGCATTAACTTTCTACAAATCTGTATTGATACAAGCTGATGATGGTTGATGATTTTATATTTCATTTACTCTGTGTGGTTCAGGAGTATATATCCAGTTTTTTAATGAAAATAGAAATAAAATAAGATAAGTTGTCTCCCTTCCTAGGTTGGTTATCCAAATGTTGGTAAGAGTTCCAGTATCAATGCTATTCTGAGGACTAAGAAGGTTCCTGTGTCTGCCACTCCAGGGAGGACTAAACATTTCCAGGTCAGGACTTGAAAGTTTTCTTGGTTAATTATACGTTCCATTGTATGATTACTAAATATTGTATATATAAATAACACTGATTACACTAAAACCAGTTTTAGTCAAACTTAGATATATATCATGTTGAATATCCCTTCTGAATCAAGAACGTATTTGGTCCCTGTCATTTCCCTATAAGTGTGTATAGCTTCTTTTAGTCCCTGATGTTCACAAGATAATTTTACAAAGCCTGTCATTTCCCCATATAGTAAATTCCTGTCATTTCCCCCATGTAGTTTTGCAATCCCTGTTGTTTCATATATAGTTTTGTGGTCCCTGCGGTTTTCTGTAATAAATAATGCAGGTTGTAGAAACATGACCTGAATATGTTGAACATTGATGAGTCAAATAACTTTCCAATCTGGAACACATAGCTGGGTCCCAATCAAAAACCTCTCCACAATATGAAATTATTGTTTTCATGAGTGAAAGGACAGGGCACAACAAGATAAATGCTATCTTGAAACTGTATCTCTGTAATGTCAATGCAGTGATTTTTCTACCTCTTTCCCACAGGTACCTGTACATGTGCCTGTTGTTTCGGGAAAATATCACCCACAAAAAGCATGAGTTTTGGAAAATAAAGTGATTTTTGCATTAAATTTTGGAGAAATACCAGAAAATTTCAAAGAGAAAAAGGTCTTTAAAAGACCCAAAATTGCCCTGAAAAATCACTGTAATGTTATTGTTTTACGTCCTATTAACAGATATATATATATGGCCATTTAAGGACCTGCCAGGTTTTGGTGGTGGAGGAAGGCCGGAGTTCCCGGAGAAAAACACAGACCGACGGCTTGTACACTGTAACGTTAACGGACTTTAATTTATGGCCCCATTTCTGATGCTGTGTTATTAGTTGTTTCGGGATGTGAATTGCCAATGTTTCTATGATTACAGACACTGTTTGTGGAATCAGACCTGATGCTGTGTGACTGTCCAGGGCTTGTCTTCCCCTCCTTTGTCTCCACCAAGGCTGATTTAGTGGTCAATGGGATTCTTCCTATTGACCAGATGCGGGACCATGCGCCTCCTACATCTCTCGTATCCTTGTACATGCATCCGTACTCAGAGATATAACACAGAATTGGATAATTCATGAGGTCTTTAGCAAAAATATTTTGCCTGTAGCTTGTTTGGGTAAAAGGTTATCAAGCGTAATGACTTTGTCTTTGGACCACATTCAAGGTCAAATGGATGAAATATGTTAAACTCTTTCGAACAACTAACCCTTGAATAATGAAAGTTAATTTGCCATGTAGCTTTGTTTTTTCAGCAATCAAATCAGTTTTTATCAAATGAATGTTCTGTGGTTAAATGTGTCAATATCTTCAACCAAATTCTAGAGTGAGATTATAAAGTTTGCTGAAATAAATGAATAAAGAATGTTCAAACTCATTTTCTACACACATATTTAAGGTCATAGAAGTCGAAGGTGTTGAATACAAGCATTTTAGCACCAAACAATTTGTCAACACTTTTAAACAGCAGGTGATGACAGGTGATACAATACAGCCTCTTATTTTTGAAAAAAACAATCAATGCAAATATTTGATTCTACTTAACCCTTTAATTTCACCACTGTAGACCATAATGGACTCATCCGTATCAATGCATGGTTGAGTCTACTACAGTTACTTAGGGATGAAAGGGTTAAAAATATATCCAAGTTAAAGTTACCATATAGAGAATCTTGATGTACTGATGCAAAGCTTTGGAAATATTTACACAATATCTTTAACTAAATAAGATATGTCAACTGATCCCAAAATCTATACTGGAGGAGACTTACTCCATTAACCTACCAGAGCCAGCAGAAGGGCAGGATCCCAACCGATGTCCAACGGAACGAGAGCTTCTCAATGTGTATGGATGTAAGTATAAAGCTACTATGTAGTAGAAAATGTCTTGATTCTGAAGATTTTCCTTTTTGTTGCTTCAAATTTTCCTGAAGAATTTCTACATGTTGTAGAACCATGTGATGAAATGTTTATGAAGAATGTCAACAAAAAAATAACTGTGCTCTCTTTGTCATGAGTTACTTGATGAAATTTTCTTTCTAAAGAAATGATATATATACATTCAAAGAAAGCCCGTTTCCTGTTTTTCAAAAATTATACTAGCTTTTTAAATGGTTTTATTGTAATTATAGCCCTGACATAAAATCCACGAGTCCCAGGCACCTGGCTAGTAGAATGGTACACCCCAGATTTATTATTAACTCATTCACCCCTGAAATTTCATAATGAACTATTCCAACCTTTGAATTGGAAGAGTTCAAATGTGTCGTTGGGTGTGAATGAGTTTACTATGAAGGGTGTATTGATATTTGGATTTCCTTTTGTTTTATAACTAATAACATTTATCAGGTTATTTTTAACACCTATCTATATTAAAGATATCAAATACAAAAAAATAAAAAGTGCTTGTGAAGGTTTAATATAAAAGAAATGACAAACAAGTTTCTTCTTACTTCCTTAGGACTTTCACCTCTTTAGAGGTTAGTCAGAGGTAATCTTATCCTCTGATAAACCTGTAAGGAAGTGAAAGTACTAGGTAAGTACTGAGAAACCCTCTTGTCATTTATTTTAAGATATCAAAGATACATATAAAATAAATAACTTACAACCTTTTCTTTCTTTCTGATGCTTGGAATGAAACAAACTTTTAAGAATTTTATACTTGTTTTTATCCGATTTCAGACATGCGAGGGTACATGACGGCTAATGGACTTCCTGATTGCCCAAGAACATCCAGATACATCCTCAAAGATTTCGTGAATGTAAGCATCAATATAGCCATACTGAAACTAGCTAGTGAGGTCTATTGATCAGTATTGAAAGATGTGACTTTTGATGAATATAATGAGGATAATTAAATGAGACCTTAATAACATTTAAAAGATTGTGTCAGACCTTGATGAAAAATTGCACTGATAGAAAGGTATGTGACATCTTTCATACAGTAAGACTTTATAGAATAATTTTGACAGAAGTGACTTGGAAATGGTAAAAAGCTGCCAATGTCTTACATGAAATTTAAGATACAATGCATTTTCTGTGCCCACTATGGCGAAGGAGACCTTGGATACCGAGATACAACTAACATTGGCTGTTAGGTTCATTTCATTTGTTAGTCATGTTTATTATCAAAGTCAGGTTTTGGAGGCACGGTAGTCTAGTGATAGGAAAAATAATTGACTTCAACTTGATTTTATATATTTTACTTGAACTTGTATATTAATAATGGAAAAGATTGAATTGCAAAGCATAATTTCCAGTTGTTTGATGTAAGATCAGTAGTATGTACATGTACACTGAAGGTTAGGAAAGGACATTTAAATAATTAAGACAGGCTTATATGCTTGTTTTAATGATAATAATTCAAGGTTCTTATATACTGTGTTGTATCTTTGAACAAGATACTTGACTCCACTTGTTCCAGTCTACTCAGCTGTAAATGAGTTTGTGGTTGGGCAGTGCTAGAATAGTAGAATGCTAGCTGTTAGCGCTGAAATGCCAGCATCGGCTGTATGCTCCCGAGGGAGTTGAGAAAGATATTGGTTGGTTGCAAAGGCCATATAACCACGGATAATAATTTGTGAACCGCTTTGAGATGACCTACAAACTAGGTTGTGATAAAGAGTTATATAAGAACCTCAAATTATTATTATTATTTTTGACCCCACCCTGATGTGTAATTTCTGCAGTTTACTGTTACATTTCAAAGCATTTAGATAACTGCTGAATATATTTGTTGGCAATTGTTTAAATAATGTGATTCAAAGTTACTTTAAATTGATGATGTGATTTGTTTTGTACAGGGTAAACTTCTGTACTGTAACCCCCCACCTGATGTTGATGAGGAGACATTCCAGCCCACACGCACCATTTCTTCCTCAAAGAAGAGAGCCGCTGATCATGTAAGACCTGGATCAATTTTCTCTTATCATATTAAATCACTCTTAATATTTAAAAATAAAGAACAATTGTTGTTGAAAAACTGGGTAAAATAAGAAATTGACGGACTTGAAAAAAAATAAAAATTGTTAATCATTAAAATTTTATTGTAACCATTTCAATAAAAATAACATATTGGAATATAAATCCTGCCAATTGATGAGAAATATCTTGATTATCTTTAGAATAGAAAGGAAAAAGGTGAAGATTTTTTAACAAATATTTCTTGATTTAGGATCTGCTCCCTTTCTTTCACAACTTTTCGATCAACGTTGTAACTTATCATCATATATATGTCCGATAGAATTCTCACTATTATTGCCTCATAAATGTGGTGGGGTTATTTTCAAAATAACACATTTTAAACATTTCAATAATTCTGTTTTTGCTAAATGCCCAATGATTTGCTTTATAGGGTCCTATGTCTGTTCCAAGCAGACTGGACAAGGAGTTCTTTGCCAAAGTAAGTATTATGCTATTTACAAACACTATCCATTGTATAATTATGTTGTATTATTGAGTTATATAGATACATATATTTATATAGGTTTAATATTGATTTGTTGTCTAACTCTCACTGTGGGATCTGGTTGTAAGCAGTGATATTGTTGGTCAACTTAATACCTTGGTATGCAATTTTGAAACTGTGGTATTTAGGTATGAAACTTTGGTAGTCAGCTATGGAACATTGGTAATCAACTTCAGAACTTTGGTAGTCAACTGTGGAACTTTGGTAGTCAGCTATGGAACTTGGTAGTCAGCTATGGAACTTTGGTAGTCAGCTATGGAACTTTGGTAGTCAATGAGGAACTTTGGTAGTCAACTGTGGAACTTTGGTAATCAACTGTGGAACTTTGGTAGTCAACTGTGGAACTTTGGTAGTCAGCTGTGGAACTTTGGTAGTCAATTCTGGAACTTTGGTAATCAGCTGTGGAACTTTGGTAGTCAGCTATGGAACTTTGGTAGTCAACTGTGGAACTTTGGTAGTCAGCTATGGAACTTTGGTAGTCAATGAGGAACTTTGGTAGTCAATGAGGAACTTTGGTAGTCAACTGTGGAACTTTGGTAGACAATTCTGGAACTTTGGTAATCAGCTGTGAAACTTTGGTATTCAACTGTGGAACTTGGGTAGGCAACTCTGGAACTTTAATTTAGTAGTCAACTGTGGAAATTTGGTAGTCAACTGTGAGACTTTGGTAGTCAACTCTGGAACTTTCGTAGTCAACTGTGGACCTTTGGTAGTCAACTCCGGAACTTTGGTAGTCAGCTATGGAACTTGGGTAGTCAACTGTGGTACTTTGGTAGTCAACTATGGAACTTTGGTAATCAGCTGTTGAACTTTGGTAGTCAGCTGTGGAACTTTGGTAGTCAACTCTGGAACTTTGGTAGTCAGCTGTGGAACTTTGGTAATCAACTGTGGAACTTTGGTAGTCAACTCTGGAACTTTAATTTAGTAGTCAACTGTGAAACTTTGGTAATCAACTGCAGAACTTTGGTAGTCAACTGTGGTACGTCAAATTTGGACTTAGAGGCGTATTCTTTGGAACGTCTTAGTAACTGTTGAACATTGTTACATGTAGCACTGTAATCAACTATGGAACAATAGTATATTTTGCAATGTGAACATAATTATGTTGTCAACAGTGGCATTTTATTAGTGACCATTGGAATGTTGATAATCATCTATGGAACATGATTACATCAGTGGTGAAGTTGATCTTTTTTATAATATCAAACACATTTATAAATGTTGAGGTTACTTTAATTATGTATGCTGATAAACTTATATGGAATACCACATTTTACACGGTGAAATTGTTTGTGTGCCAAAGTACTTACATTTCTGCATAGTTATATATAGTCTACATTTTCTATGTTATGGATACTTATATGTTGAATGTATAGTTTAAATGTGAAACTCTTTAGATTTTTATTTTCAATTTCAGCCTGCTCCCAAGATTCATGCTAAAGGTGTCAGAAATGTAAAAAACTACACACGGATCGAAGGTCTGAACCAGGTAGGAGCTGAATCGAGCGTGGAGTCCAGCGACACCTCATCTGATCATGGCAGCATGCAGACACTCATTGTGGATAAACCCTGGAAGAGACACCACAACAGGGGAAAGAAGGAAAAACTAAGGAAAACATTCAGTCATCACGATGATGTTGGGAAATACTAAATTTACAAATGACTTGATGTATTTTAAGAATTAACAAAAAATACACTCGTAGACCTTTAATTCTTTCCCAATCATGTCATCATAAAGACAGTGAGGGGTTATCAAGGAGCAGTACTGAATTCCAACTTTGTGATAAAAAGATGAACAACGTTGGAATTGTTATTTTAAGTCATGCATGATAAAAAGATAATTTGCAGACATTGACAGATTTGAATTTTGGAAATGTTTATTGTAAATGAAATCACACTGCAACATTTAAAAATCACCCATGTTTAAAGACAGTGTTATGCAGATATTTGTTATGAAATTTTTGACAGAAATATTTGTTGGCTATGCAGGAAATGGAAAATAAATATTTTAAAGGTCAATGATTGATCGTGATTGTATTTTTAACATACCTGGCCAACCTAAAGGTTAAAAGCATGTGATGTCTTAACAATTACATTCAATTAAATTCAGAATAAAAATAAAGTGGAAAACATGATCTTTTGGTTTAAATGTTATAAGCATATTCTGAATGTTGACATAGACATCCATGTACGCCGCTATGGCTTTTGACTTGCTACTGTTTGTTTTATGACTTCTCTAGAATGATGAGAAGAGACAACATCAACTGAGATATCAGCAAGTTTAATCCAGTGTTTATATGGCCCACTAGGTCACCTTACTCTCAGTTGATGTTGTCGTGGGCATCTAGCTCTTCTCATTATTGATAAAATACTTCTATGGCCGGACTAGTGAGTTCTATATAAAGAATTCATCAAATGGGATATGCTGAACTTCGCTGATCTTTATAGAAACTACCGTTGACATGTTATGTTCACAAATGTGCCTCCCTTGGCCCTGACCAGACATTGTTACTTTCTTGGTCAGTAAGTGAATGTCCAATTGACTCTATTCCTCGCATTCGTTACTGATTCATTTGCCTCTCATTGGTTGATCCTTTATTTGCTTGCTTCTCATTGGTTGATCCTTTATTTGCTTGCTTCTCATTGGTTTATCCTTTATTTGCTTTCTTCTCATTAGTTGATCCTTTATTTGCTTGCTTCTCATTGGTTGATCCTTTATTTGTTTATCTCCCCATCATGATCAGTTGATACTTTTTAGTTACCTTCCATTGGTTGATACTTTATTTACCTCTAATTAGTTGATTATTTTTTATTTACCTCTAATGTTCATCCCTTTTTATTTGTTTGTCTCTCATTAGGTGATACATTTTATTAGTCCTCATTGGTTAATTCTTCATTTGTTTGCTTCTCATTGGTTGATCCTTTTTGATTTGTTTGTCTCATTGGTTGATCCTTTTTTCATTGCATCTCATTGGTTGATCCTTTTTAATTTGTTTGTCTCTCATTGGTTGATACCTTTTTTATAAGCCTCCATTTGGATATCTTTATTTATTTATCTGTCATTGGTTGATACTTTTTTCATTGCATCTCATTGGTTGATACCTTTTTTATAAGCCTCCATTTGGATATCTTTATTTATTTATCTGTCATTGGTTGATGCTTTATCTGTTTGCCTCTTAAAAAAGGAGGCACAGTATTCTAGTGGTAGGATGCCGGGCTCTTGACCAAAAGGTTGCGAGTTCGACTCTCGTCACGGCACTGTGTTGTATCCATGAGCAAAATACTTTTCTCTGCTTGTTCCAGTTTACTCAGCTGTAAATGAGTACGTGGTTGGGTAGTACTAGAATTGTAGAATGCTAGCTGTGAGTGCCGAAATGGCAGCTTGGGCTGTATGCTCCCCAGGGAGTTGAGAAAGATATTGACTGGTTGCAAAGGCCCTATAACCACGGATAGTAATTTGTGAACTGCTTTGAGACGACCTACGAACTAGGTTGTGATAAAGCGGTATATAAGAACCTCAAATTATTATTACTATTATTATTGGTTGATCCTTTTTTTATTTGCCTCTCATTGGTTGATCCTCGATATGTTTGCCTCTTGTTGGATGATACTTATTTCATTGCATCTCATCAATTGATAGGTTTTTGTTACCTGATCAATACTTGTTTTCACTGTCTCGTTAGCTGACACTTTTTTTGCTTTTTATATCTTTTTCGATATATTTATATCCCTGTGACGAAGTTAGGTGGGTATACTGTAGTCATCTTGTTTGTCTGTCTGTCTGTCCGTCCGTAGAAAAAGTTTGTCTGTACAATTCCTTCTAAAGCAATGGACCAATTTCAGCAAAACTTTCCAGGTATGATTACTACCACCTGAAGTTGTGCATTCAGGTTTTTTTTTTTTTTATTCTGACCCTTTATAGCTTGCCTGCCTGTTGGGCAAGTGAGCTTATGTCATGGCGCATTGTCGGTCCTCTATCCGTCGTCTGTCCATCCGTCGTCAACTGTCAGGTTTTCCTTTAAATGACTTCTTCTGAAGTATGGACAAGCCTAAAGTTCAAACGTTTTGTTCTGAAGAACCAAAAGCCATGGATTCATAAGATTTAGCTGGTAGCTTCTTGTGAAAGAGCCAACAAAGTTTGAGAAGGAAATGGCTTTGACCTACTTACAAGGTCACAGGGACAAATATGTCAAACACTTCAAACAACTGTTTCTGAAGAAGAACAAAAAAGCATAGAATCATAATAATATTCGGCTGGTAGCTTCAACGGAAGTAACCGACAAAGTTTGCCAGTGAAATATTTAATATTTGTAGAACAGTATAATATTTAATGGGAATATTTTGCCATGACAGCTTAAATATTCAGGTGAGCAATACAGGCCCTCTGGGCCTCTTGTTTAAAAAAAGGTTATTGCCCTTTGTTGCAAAATCCTTTTCACAAAACCTTCTCCAAAATTAAGGGGTCCATTTCAACGAAAGTTTTCATATATAAAAATAACCACCTGGTATAGTGTATCCAGATACTATTTTTAGGTCACCTGAGACAAATTAAGTCTCAAGTGACCTATTGTGATCACCTTTTGTCCGGCGACGTGTGTCTTGCGTTGTCTGTCATACGTCCATGAACAATTTACATTTTCGATTTCTCAGAAACCGCTGATAAGGTTTCAATAAAATTTTGCAGGAACCTTCCTTGGTCAAATATGCACCAAAATTGTGAATTATATGGTTCCCACCCCCAGGGGCTAAAAGTGGTCAAACTGGCTTAATTTTGAAATTCTTCTCCAGACCCAGATATGCTGGAAACCAATACTCTTCATAGTTGGAAGAGTCTTAAGGTACTTTATCAAAATTGTGAATTTCATGACCCTCGAGCTTCGTGTTTGCCTCTGGGGAGGGGGTGTTTGTTTAGGAATATGCAACTTTTGGGTATATTTTGTTCATTTTCTACTGGAAATCATTAAAACTTGATTTACATTATAACCATGAGATGACAGTTTGATAATTTGACATTTTTAAACCTGTCTCATTCCCAGGGGCTGAGGGGGTAGCCCAAATGGGGTCATATAGCCAGACATTTCAACAGTCATCTTCTCCAGACTGAGATAGGCTGGAAACCAATACTGGTCATAGATGGAAGGGTCTTGAGGTGTTTTATCAAAATTGTGAATTTCATGACCCCCAGACTCAATGTTTGCCCCTGGGGAGGGGGCGAAGTTTACTATAGTTTACATAGGAAAATGATACTTTTGGGTATGTTTGGTTCATTTCCAATTGGAAACCTTTCGAAATGACAGTTTGATACTATGACAGTTTGGGCTTTGGCCATCTTAGAATTCTTCTCCAGACTCAGATATGCTAGAAACAAACAATCTTCATAGATGTAGGGGTCTTCAGGTGCTTTATCGAAATAATGAATTTCATGACCCCCAGGCTCCACTTTTGCCCCTTTGCAGGGGGTTAAGTTTACTACAGTTTATGTAAGCAATTGATACTTTTGGGTACATTTTGTTCATTTTCCATTAGAAATATTATAAACTTGATTGAAATCATAACCATGAGATGACAGTTTGATACTTTGAAGATTTACATAATTCAGATGACCGTTAAGGCCCATGGGCCTCTTGTTTCATTCTAACCTTTTTACGGAATTATAGCCATTTGTTGAGAAATGCTTGGCCGGATTACTTCTCCAAAATGATTGGGCCAATTTCAATGAAAGTCGTGTACATAGTAAACAACAAACATAAGTGCCGTAGGGTATTGGCTACGCCGCCGCTGGTTGAGGAAATCCACGGGGGGAAACTGTCATCGGAGGAATACATTATATAAATGTAACTAGTCATATTCTCTTTTACCACCAACGCTGGGAAACGAACCAAAATTCTTTGGAGAGTGAGTGGTCTGAAGCTCACACTTGATTACACACAATATAAATGACTGCGCGTAAGCGATCACGGCTACCAAGGCACCCAGATAACTGTAAATATACCGTGAAGTATACCCTTGTCTTAAAATGAGAGTGTAAGACCTGTTACAAATTAATCAAGTATGACACAGCGTCTGCTACCTCAAATAAAAAAAACCATTTCTATCGTGTCAACATTCGAGGAGATCACCATTGGTATGCACATGTATGTATTGACGAAAGTGACTGCTGAAAAAAAAAAAAAAAAAAAAACAATGGCAAAACTGGAGGCTTCAGGCTCCGCATGCCAAAGGTGTCACAACACAATCACGAACATCCGATGTATTCTTACTGCTATAGATTTGTTGAGAGCGATCAGATTGATGTTAGGATTGTTTTTGCTTTGAAATCACTTGTTATTTGCAGGCATTATTTTGAATCGCATGTGTGCATGACATCCATCATGATGTCAATATGTCAAGTCCAAGGTAACATGTTAAAAAGAAAAGAAAAAAAGACAAATAGGAACTCTTTTATTATTACATATGTTAAAATCAATATTTGAAGTTTAAGGTCGCCATGACGACCAATGCCTTTTTTGAGACGTTACAGCAGAAGTGACAGATTTATATACGAATACTGATTTCACAAACACAATTATCTCTTTTATAGATTTGAACAAAATACTGTTTTTGTTGAACAAACCACAGATGGCTAAATATCTGGAAAAACACTAATATGCCGCTCCTGAATAAATGGCTAATGTTAAATCACATTTGTCTAGTTTGTCTTACAGTTATATTTACATTTCCTCTTATAGTTCCTCTATAGGTATTAATTGAAGAAAATAAGTTCAAAGGGTTATGAACGAAATTTGATCAGTGACATTTTACAGCATCTTCCGTATACATTTTTATGACGTTAAGCTGTTTCAGGAATCTCGTTTGCAATGAAAACCAGACACTTCAAAATCAAAAAGATGAGAAAATTCATGTCTTTAGATAAATAAAGCAAATACAATTTAGAATGTAAATATATGTATTGAACAACGTTCATGCCGGTATGAACGCAAATCAGACGCATAATTACTGTGGAGCCCCCGTCATGCCTTCACGGGGTGATGAATTGAGTTGGTCTTAAAACAAATTTAATGAACTGCGAAGTAGTTCATGTTGAATTTGTTTCAAAACCAACTCAATTTATCACCCATGAAATCGACCAAAGCAAGACTCTCCTTCGCATCATACTTACTTACCTCACAGCATCTTCCGTATACATTTTTATGACGTTAAGCTGTTTCAGGAATCTCGTTTGCAATGAAAACCAGACACTTCAAAATCAAAAAGATGAGAAAATTCATGTCTTTAGATAAATAAAGCAAATACAATTTAGAATGTAAATATATGTATTGAACAACGTTCATGCCGGTATGAACGCAAATCAGACGCATAATTACCGTGGAGCCCAAGTCATGCCTTCACGGGGTGATGAATTGAGTTGGTCTTAAAACAAATTTAATGAACTGCGAAGTAGTTCATGTTGAATTTGTTTCAAAACCAACTCAATTTATCACCCATGAAATCGACCAAAGCAAGACTCTCCTTCGCATCATACTTACCTGCTAGATTGAATAACTACATATGGCTAATTAACTCCACTTTCGCAATAATTACCCGCCAAGAATAAAAAATTAACGCTCCCCTGGTCATGCCTATGACTGGTCCCTCGCGCATGCGCAACCATCTTTTTTCTTGGCGGCCATTTTCAATAGCTGCCTTTCCACATTGCATTCGCATATTTCGGCATTTATACAAGTAAGTGTGTTATTTTGTCGTGTCTATTGTAGCGGAAGCCTGTTAGAGGGTTCCGCTGATTGTTTTAAGTCGTTTTTGATCGGTATCGATCTTTATTTACGTACATATTATTAATTTGCCGTTCGTGGTTTACCGCGACTCGTGTCCACGTGGGACCGGCATGTCTTCGAGATCCAAGAAGTCAGACCCTGGTAAAGGGTCAAATACGACTACTTGCGACTCTAACGATCCTGGTAAAGGGTCAAAGAACTCACATAGTGCTGAGAACCGGGAGAAGGCGTCTCCCGACACAGAATCGACCGAGGGTTACTCGGCATCTAAGGGGTCAGATTCGCCATCTAAGTCGGCGAAGATCACACGGTCTACGACTGCGAGTACTATAAGTACGAAAGGCAAGGGGATGACTAAGTCTGTTGTACTTAACCTCATTCAGGGGGAGTGAGGAGCTTCAAGGATGATATCGGGAGCATGATTAGAGAAGCTATGTCTGCCCCGGTTCCTGCTCCGGCTACCGCCACGAGTGTCGGTCCGGTCCAAAACGAGGATACACTTGATTTGGAGGATTTTGATGATTCCGTCTCCTATGGGGGTTCCCCTTCTAAGAAACGTGTGTGGATTGAGGAACAGAGGTCATCAGTTGGGATGAGTTCTCAGTACACTAGACCACTCACTCATACCTCTCATACCATTACTGGTGTGTCAGCCGAGACAGACTCGGTGAGCGGTAACTCTGATAATGGAAATGAGTTTCCCCAGGATAGAGATACCCCCCCTTCCTGGAATAAGATGATTGCAGACATTCAGAACATGCTGCACATCGAAACAAAAGAGGAACAAACAGTTGTAAGAACTTCCATGCTTGCAGATACATTTGTGGGGTTACCCAATACTCCCAAGGACTCAGGTCCTTCCTTACCGGCTGAGGGCCTTCTGATTAACTCGTGGAAAGAGATTGAGAAATCTTTTCCCAAGTTTGCCTCGTTTAAATCGAGACATAGGTCTCAATATAGGTGGCCTGAATCAGACTTTGACATGTTTGGAAAGGTTCCAGAAGTAGACGCGGCAGTGTCTACATACATTCAGTCGGTTACCCAGAAGGGCAAGATGTCTGGTAAGAGTGATCTACACCCAAAGGATGCTCACAAGGATAATACCTTTGTGTCCATAGACCAGTCACTAAGAAATCAGCAGAGAGCTATTTCCCATGCATCTTACATATTAACAGCGCTTTCTAAAGGGCTGAAGGGTGAGACGGGTACGTCTGACGAGACCATATCCCAACTCCTGGGTAGTCTAGCTGCTACGCTATCAGATGTCGGTGATTTGTCAGTCAGGGCTTCCTCTAGGTGTGTCCTAGCTAGAAGGAATCTATACCTAGACGCTATGCAGATATTTGACAGAAACACTCGCGGTGAACTGTCGAAGGTCCCTCCGGCTGGAGGTTTACTATTTAATAACAAGGTACAGCAGATCACACACCAGTCATCTGAGTTAATCAGAGACGTCAGAGAGACGGCACGAACTTTGAGTAATGTCCAACGGTCAGGTCCAGGCAAGAGACCGGCTATGGCTACTGCTACTAACAAGTCAGAGGACTCCAGGTCAGGTTCTGATAAGAAATTCAGACGCCTAGACAGCGGTAGGGGTCGTGGGTTTGTTTCCCCACTAGCTAATCAGTACAGTCAGAAATCTTCAACATACAATAAGGACAAACGAGGAGCCTCTAGTTTTCCCCTCAATAAGGCCTCAAACTCCTATAGAGGGAGAGGACGGGGTCAGCAACAGAACCCCTAGGAATCACACCCTCAGTCCTCCCATGATAGTCCCATTACTGGAGATACCAGTAGGGGGGAGACTTCTTCATTTTGTGAGAGCTTGGGAGGAGATAACCACAGACAAATTTGTGTTGGGAGTAGTATCGAAGGGATACAAAGTAGAGTTCAGTCAAACACCGCCCATGTCAGAGGCTATGAAGTTCACCAGTGTTCCATCAAACAAACAGAAAGCTCAGGTACTCGTAACGGAGATCGAGGCCCTTCTTGTAAAAGGGGCAATAATAGTAGAACTGGGATCAAACCCAGGACCGGGATTTTAAAACATCCTTTTTGTTGTCCCCAAGAAGACTTGGGGGTTCAGACCCATCCTAAATTTAAAACCGCTAAATCAGTTTGTGAGATACCAACATTTCAAGATGGAAAATCTAAGATCTATTATCCTAGCCTTAAACAAGGGCGATTGGGCAGCGTCGATAGACTTAACAGACGCATACTTACATATCCCTATTCAAGATATCTAAGATTTGCATTCCAGGGAAGAGCTTACCAGTTCGTAGCTCTCCCTTTCGGAATCTCTTCAGGACCAAGGGTATTTGTCAAGATAATCTCGGTAGTACTAGGTTATCTGAGGAGTCGGAGGTTCCATCCTCATGCATACCTGGACGATTGGCTTCTTCGAGAACAATTCCGAGAAAAGTTATTCTCGGCAGTTCAGAGCACGATACCACTGCTAACCAGGTTAGGTTTTCTTCCGAACTGGCTGAAGTCTCAGCTTTACCCTACTCAGGATTTCCAATACATCGGAGCCTGTTTCCGTCTAGACCTAGGGCTGGTCTTTCCTCCAAGGGAAAGAATCTTAACACTAAGAAAACTGTTCTCCATAGTAGAGCAGAGGGAGAGTATTCAAGTACGGTATGTGCTTCAGATCCTGGGTCTGATGAACTCATGCATAGAGGTCATACCATGGGCAAGACTACACATGAGACCCATTCAGCTTTTTCTCCTTTATCATTGGAGACCCAAGACGAAAGACATATATGCTCTCATCCCAGTCAACAAGTTGTTAACAGAGTCCTTCCTTTGGTGGAGAGGGGAGACAACAGTGTTCAGAGGCAGAACACTGACGGACAGATCAGTAGATTTAGTCCTAACTACCGATGCGTCGGGAGAGGGCTGGGGGGCCCACATAGAGAATTTGAGGATCTCAGGGAGATGGGGTCCACAAGAGATATCGAGAGATATCAACTGGAAGGAACTGAAAGCAGTTCAATTAGCAATTACGCAGATTCGTCAACTAGTACAAGGAAGGAAGGTTCTGGTACAGTCGGACAACTCAACAGTAGTAACATACATAAACAAGCAGGGGGGAACTCATTCTCCAGGACTTTGTATGTTAACCTGGAGACTTCTCCAATTCTGTATAACAGAAAAGATAGAACTAAAGTCAATACACATACCAGGCAGGTTAAACCTGACTGCAGATGCTCTATCCAGGAGGTCTCAGATCATTCCAACAGAATGGACTCTTCAGAAACAGATACTGAACCAGGTATTTTATTTTTGGAGAGAACCTCAGATAGATCTGTTCGCCTCAAAACTAAATCATCAGTTGCCTGTATACATGTCTCCAGTCCCAGACAGCCAGGCTTTGGCTGTAGATGCTCTAGCTCAGAATTGGACAGGAATGTATGCTTATGCATATCCTCCAATATCCCTAGTAGCACGGGTGATCAGGAAGGTCCGTCAGGAACACATGACCTTGATCTTAATAGCACCATTCTGGGAGAGACAAGCATGGTTTCCAGACCTAATAGATCTGCTGATAGAGCACCCAATCAGATTACCTCTGAGGGAGGACATAATCAAGCAGCCTCACAACGGCTGGCTTCATCCATCCCCAGACATACTGAAGTTGACTGCATGGAAGCTGTCAGGAGACAGTATAGTGAGGAAGGATTTTCAAGAGCTGTTGCAAACAGAGCAGTTGAGGCTAGACGACCTAGCACATATCAGACATACAATGCTAAGCTGAACCTATATTCAAAATGGGCAGCAGAGAAGAGGTTTGACCCTTTTTCAGCAACTGTAGCTCAGATTGCTGATTTCATGGAGTATCTTTTTTCAGTTAAGAATCTCCAGGTTCGTACTATACAAGGTTATAGATCAGCTATTTCATTAATCCATCCCGGCTGGAATGGAGTTAAAGTGGGTAACCACCCAAGATTAGAAAAGCTGTTGAAGGCCTACTTTAATAGTAGACCTTCTAAGAGAAAGTTATCTCCTACTTGGAGTCTCACACTTGTGTTAAATATGTTAATGAAGGCTCCGTTTGAGCCTCTCATCCATGTTCCGTTAAAGTTTTTAACATTGAAAACTGTGTTTTTAGTTGCAATTTCTTCAGGTAGAAGAAGAAGCGGGTTACAGGCCCTGTGTTGTAAGGAGGGCCATATCAGATGGGATCAGACAGGTGTAGCCTTGATTCCACATCCTGGTTTTTTGGCAAAGAATGATTCTTTGTCATATGTTTCAAAGCGTATTTTTCTTCCAAAGATGGCTAGTTTGTCATCAGTTGAGGAGGACAGGTTAGTTTGCCCGTGTAGGGCTTTGAGTCAATACCTTTTAAGAACCAAGAAGTTCAGAAAGGGGGTAGAACAGTTGTTTGTTACTTACAAGGATAACTTGTGTCATGCTGCTTCAAGAGACACAATTTCAAGATGGATTGTTCAGACTATCGAGAGATGTTATAAAGAGTCCACAGACACAGATTTTTCTATGGCAAAGGCTCATGATACAAGGAGTCTATCGACCTCCATGGCCTTATTTAAAGGCATTTCAATGGAGGAGATCATGGAGGCTGCATCCTGGAAGTCAGAGTCAACATTTACCAATCATTATCTAAAAAACATGAGTCAAGAGACCGGCAGGTTTGCTCGAGCTGTATTGACATCAGAAAGAAGACAGTGATTTGACTTCAGGATCTTGGGGTGAGTATAATTATATTGATTTTTGAAACTCCCACCTCCTATTCAAGCTTTGGATTCTTGAAGTAGCCATATGTAGTTATTCAACCTAGCAGGTAAGTATGATGCGAAGGAGATTACACCCTTTCTGTATAGAGAGGGTTATCTCCGAGCATCATACTTACCTGCTAGGTAACCCGCCCTCCTCCCCACGATTTCATCTTCTGATAGATAACAAATTATGGCCTTCAAAAGATGGTTGCGCATGCCGCGAGGGACCAGTCATAGGCATGACCAGGGGAGCGTTAATTTTTTATTCTTGGCGGGTAATTATTGCGAAAGTGGAGTTAGCCATATGTAGTTATTCAACCTAGCAGGTAAGTATGATGCTCGGAGATAACCCTCTCCATACAGAAAGGGTGTATTCAATCCTTAAATGAAATCGAAATAATATTCACAGCATATTTACAATATTTTCGAGTGTAGTATTACATTGAGATGGCCGTTTTTCGTGTATGAAGCGTGTGTTGTGGTGCTCTGGAAGGTGTTGTAGCAGGTGGTGTTGCGTCCTTGTTAATACATAGACAATTCACAATAATACATTAGCTAACGATATAATAAAAAAAGTAAGTTACGTGATTCTATTTGGACAATCTACTTACAGGGTAGTGTGTAATAATACCGGCCGCTTGCACGTCGTTGTCTATACATTATTTGGCGATGTTGTTTCCTGATGCGCTCCTTGTTGTTTGATATGTTTTGTCGTTCCTTCATGTACACGTCTGCTTGCTGTTGTATTCGTGTTGGTGGAGGAATTTATTTATTTCATTGTTATTTTTTTTTAAAGAATTCTCGGAAAATGTGGTTTTCTTTTCAGAAATAATTTATTAAAGCTATAGATATGCCTGAAAAAGCAGTTTTCAACACTTAACTACGGTTTGTGGCAGCAGTACGGGGATCCTTAAGCTCCATATCAAGCTCCGTGAAGTTTGTGATTGGATTATTTACAATTATGGTAAAACCTATTTACAGGTTACTTGACTGTATACAAACGTACCTAACAATGTGGTATTACAAAAACATTTTAATGGGAAATAATTCATTTTTGTAATTTCATGTCATTAAATGCATGCAAGATACATATTTGTAACAATGAAACTTTTTACAGATTGATTAAGGATTAATGTGAAATAAGGATTTCAAATTGACAAAAAGCGTAAAAATTCATAATAATGGATACAGATGAAGTTGTAGTCTCGCTCAACCAGACGCTTATTTACTGCGTAATTTCCTGAAGTACTTTGCTCATACAACAAAAGTCTGGTTGAACGAGAATTATCAAAACGTGAATGAAAGCGTCCTTGGGACCTGTCAACTGAAGATTTCTGGGAAAGTGTCAACCCATAGCCAATGCATTTACGGTTGTGTCTCCTCATGTTTCTTCTGGCAAGATCTTTTCAAAAATTTGAATAGTGTGATAAAGTGGGTAATATCGGCTACCACAACGAAACCGAATATCACCACTAGCAGCGCAATACCCATTGATCCAATTCCAACGGCGCTCGCCCGTTTGTCCTCAGCACTTATCAGGGTTCTTTGGTATTTTTGTGTTTCATTTTTCTTAATTGAAAGTTTGTCTTTTAATAGGTGTATCTTTTCTAGCAGATCAAGCGTATACTGTTCCGATACATTTCCCGGTGGATCCCAGTTGAAGTCCAATTTACACGAGCAAGCCGTTCCCAAAATCAGAACTGAAGCTGCAACGGAAATGTGTTTGCCATAATTATTAAACGTACGGCATCAAATAACATCGAATATAAAGAAATAATGTCTATAAATAGTTACAATGTAATTTCCAACGATGTAATTTGCCGAGACACTTTTTTTGACTGATCATGATATGATGTAAATTCAAATAGGTACCTGGAAGTTGATATGTCAATATATTCTGGATGATGAATCCTTCCATATTGCTAGTATATATTTCCAAGGCAGCAGTCATTTTTAACGTATGCACAAAAGAGCAGACATGTCTCTAAAAGAGAGACGTACACTTTATGATAATTCCTGTCTCTACGAAAACACGTACCTTGTATTTTTAGGAAGACCACAGAACCAGTTGCTGTCACCAAAACAGAGGGAGCACGCAATTTTGTCGGTTCATCAATGTAGTACAGGATGCACTCGTTAGAAGTCGAGGAAGTGATTGTTACTGCCCAACATTGGAACGAGTTCATCTCGGTGTCTAAACACGTCTGCTTACAGCTGTCTACGTTTCCAGTGATTGTAAGTGCAATAGGATTTGCTACACTAGATACAAGGTTTGTGTCAACAATACTGTTTCCTTGGTGTTCCGTGAAGCCAACGATTCCTGCTGAAGAAAGATAAACAATCGTGATCATAAAATTAACAATTCCAAACCTCTTGGCCCTAAATGACCACAGCCGTCGATAGGCCGTTAAACACAAATAACAAACAAACAAACAACAAATTATCCGAGGTGAACTCATTAGGACAAATCTTATTATTCACAGCCTATATACATACTGTTAAAGAGGAAATTTTCGCGATGTAGAAAATCTCGCGTCTGTCGCATTGAGTTAATATTCCATTCTACAATACAGAGCATATGCACTGTGTACTTTGTTATACTCGCCGAGGATTACATTTGGCTATATTCGCGGTCAACAAAGAGGGCGCGAAATAATATACCCAGCGAAAATTAATATATACCGGTATATTTACCGAGATTATGCGAAAACCTGTTAACCCGTTTACTGCCGCTAGTAGTTCTGATTAAGACCGACCGCAAAATATTAGCCCCACGACAGAAAACATCTGTACAGTAATAGAATATCTCCTGAAATAGTTTGTTCTAGTTAAAATTCCATAAAGGGACTTTTAATATGAATCTTTTGTAGACCACAATAACATCAGAAAACGTTGCACAAACACACTGAACATCACAACATCAAAATTAGGTCCAGATAAAGTGAACAGGTAAGAATTAATTTATAAGGAAGACAGTCTCCGTGAATAAGTTCAGATACGGGGAAACGGCTGACGTCACGCGCTATTTCCTAAGCAAATAAAAAAATGAAACACTACTGCCAGATTTTGATTAATTAATGTTTAAATTTTGAGGAAAAGATAATCTGAAAGTAATGAAAAAAACCCACATCAAACTAGCGTCGGTTAAAGACTCGAAAGGAGTTTTAAGTAGTAAGTTTTTGAAAAAAAACATATTTAACGGGCGCAGTGTCACTGAAATTGTCAATAGTAGAAATCCATTGAATTCCTATGGCTGTGTATTCTTACACTGCAAATACAAATGTAGCTGTGGCGGATATGACACGGAAATGAAACTTCTCATAGAGATGATAAAGAAGGACACTGTGACACACAGAGAAAATGACCTAAAACAATAAGTATGCTAAAGATTGCGAAACAGAAAAATAACTTCATCTTACTTTCGCTTTATTGCATTTTCGTTCCTAATATTTGTATACGTCTGAACAGAAATAAGGCGTTCTAAGTTGTAACTATTGACTTCTATAAGGTTATCTGCATAAACATGTAAATTGAAAACTCAAAATGGTGATCTCGATGTCTCTAGTGGTTCATGTAATTAGAGACATGAATGACATTTCGCCGCTGATGCTGAAGAAGAGATAACAATTATTATTCAAAAGCTAATTTTACCTTAAACGTTACAGTTATCTCTCAGGAAGACGCATGCTGTGTTTCCTTTTAAATATTCAAACGCGAAACTCTCTGTAGTATTTAAGAGATCGTTACTGGGATAAACAACGCTTACCTCGCTATATGTAAACATTTTACCAGTAGGTACATGTACATGTAGTGAGTTAAGACATTTCAGGAACAAAATCCCGTTCTTATATGACATAACATGTTGTGAAGACGTCAAACCAGACACAAACGAATGTATGACAAGTGGGGTTAATGCACAATTAAAACATAGATTACAAATAACGATAAATAAACTGTATAAATAAATAAATTTATTAAACAAAATAAAATTACTCATTGATTTACAGTGATTAACAGCGCCTATGTGTACCATTTTTGTCTCTGGCATATTTTTTTTCAAATGGTGTTTTCACATGAATGTAAATGAAAAAAATATGTAAACTCCTGTTGTTTTAAAAAAGGAAATATTATATTCACTAAACTGTACAATCACAAGGGCATTATTGTCAGCATAAAGTTACTGATTTATTTTTACAAATATTACATATTCCAAAGATTTCTTTCGAGGTCGTTCAATTTGTTCCTTTTACATATATATCTATTACTAGATATAAAAATTCAAGAAGCACATTTTAATAATATTGTTTTTCATTATTACATAACGCAAAAGAAATTATCATTTGTATTGCATCATATGACTATTTCGTTTATTTAAAACTCATCAGTGGTGCTTATGGTCAAAAGAGTGAAAATCGACGTCTTAAGTATCCTGTAAGTTGTTGCAGTGTTTGCTTGCTGAAACAGATACATGGTAATTTATTCCTCAACAGGTACTTCATGCTAACCATGGATGAACACGTTACTGTGAAAGTTGAAATTGTCGCAGCGTGGAAATGTTCGTGTTTTTCGAGTTGTACAAATGAGCGGGAAAATATCCACACGCGAAAATATGTATTATTAGATTATATCGAATATAAATATATATGATTTTTAGGTTTCTGAACTATTGGCATCGCGAAAATTTCCAAATCGCGATCCGTCTAAATTGTGTAATGCACGTGAACATTTCCATTTACAATAATTTGAAATATAAAAGGAAATAGTCTAGTAGCATCTAGGTTGTACATGCTTTACGTAGCACTGACAAACCTTGGTTTGTTGTTGATTAATTATCCAGGTTACATTGACGCTGCCGTAACAGTTTCAACATTTGTAGCCAACAAAACATATTAGAAAAGTTCGGAATACAAAACTGTTTAATTACAGTGTTTTCTTAATTTAAAAGTATCACAGAGGAATAATATTTCATGAATTTTATAGTATCTCGGATGAAAAGTGTTTGGTAAATTTAACAGTATCACAAAGGAATAGTGTTTCATAAATTTAACAGTCACGGAGGAAAAGTGATCGTAAATTCAATAAAACATATGTACAACGGAGGAATAGTGTTTCGTAACTTTAATATATCACGGAGGAATAGTATTTCGTAAATTTAATAATACATATAAATCACAAAGGAATAGTGTTTCGCACATTTTATAGTATTACGGAGGAAAAATATTTCGTAAATTTGATGATACATATGGGTATCACGGAGGAATTGAACTAGTTTTATTGAAATGTACATGATCTAAGAAAAATTATGTGGCATCGTTCTTGCCATGTCTTATTAGGTTTGCAGAGCAATACACATATATTTTCAGTTGGAGTGTTAATGCGTTTTGAAGTGTGAAAGATGACATAGTTTTTAAAATTGCCAAACTCACAGGAGCAAAAACTAGTGAGCAGGGACATACCAAACAAATATTATAACGTAAGGTCATCAAAACTTTACCTTGTGATGCTGTCGTAGGTAGCCGTATGGGGTTATTGTCTGGGGAAGTTGTGGCTGTGGCAATACCATCAGTAACACTATAAACCAGGGACTGATACATGGCAGTTGAGACAATACTGCCATCGACACTACTTCCTGTAGATTGTTGTATGGTAGTGGTGTCAACACCACCAACACCATCACCTGTGGTAGTAACAACACCATCACCTCCTATAACTAATTGCCCGGCACCTGTGGTTGTCTCCACAGTGGTGGTTGTTATTGTCTCCACGGCGCTTGTGGTTGTCTCCGTTGTGGTTGAAGTAGTCTCCGCTTGAGTTGTTGTTGTCTCTGTGGCGCTTGTTGTCTCTGCTTGGGTTGTTGTTGTCTCCGCGGCGCTTGTTGTTGTCTCCGCGGCGCTTGTGGTTGTCTCCGCGGTGGTTGAAGTAGTCTCCACTTGAGTTGTTGTTGTTGTCTCCGTGGCGCTTGTTGTCTCCGCTTGGGTTGTTGTTGTTGTCTCCGCGGCGCTTGTAGTTGTCTCTGCGGGGGTTGTAGTTGTCTCCGCTTGGGTTGTGGTTGTCTCCACAGTAGTTGTAGTTGTAGGGGTGGTTGTTGTCGTAGGGTTACCGTTGATACCACCTACCGAGTCACTCCCTGTACACCTCCCGGGTGTAACTATGGTATAACAATGGTATAACAACATAATTAAAGTTTTTAAATTCTCTAGTTATAGTATGTTCTATCAGACATTTTTCATTTTGTGGAAGACATAGTACGGAGCAAAGAGACGGACATTGAGACGAGCAAATTCGAGAAGACAACAAAATCCTTTTCAATGCAACTCTAACCCCTGCAGATAAGATACTTGATAATTCCACTGTAGTATTTCGAAGTATACTGAACGGCAAAAGTGTGGTGCGTGTGAAAATTTTTACAAGATTTACAATTAAGTGCCTTCTACAGGGTTATCGACGAGTTGGATAATATATGTCAACCGATTCCCTGTAGCAGAACAACGACGTAAACCGGCGCCATGCCAGGATCCTTAATCAATGAATAACGTCGAATCAAAACCACGTTTAGTGTTGTCCATGCGAAAATGTTGTTTGGCAGAAGTGAATAACAATAGCGGACACACAAGATATTGACGTCTTAAGTGTATTCTAACTGTGTACAATTTTGACGTCACATTACGTGAAACGTTGATAACGTATGCCTTTTTAGTAGTTGACAGCATTCCTGATTCTGTGTAAAATATGTCTCCAATACTTTGATTTTACATTTACGGTTTAAAATTGACTTCATCGTGAAAAAAAAAATTCTTTTAAATATTGTGTATTTTTAGTTTTGCTGGTCAGTATAGTTATCTCCCCTGATTGTTATTTACAGCAATTGAGTAATTTCCATCGACTCATCCTAATGCATAGCTACAGTTGTTGGCGTTAGTAGGTTAATCCATAAGTTGCTTGTGTACACATTAATTTCCTGAAAGTTTGTCCAAAACATTTCATGCCCGTTTTGATAAATATTTGTATACATTGTAATATCCTTTATCCCGTAGGATAAAACTAATTACAGACAAAGAGGAACACATAATGGTCTTGCCTTTGCCTTCATAGTGCCATCCTTCGCTCCTGCACTATGTCATCCTAGATATCCAGGGTTTACGCTCACTTTCGCTCTCTACACCCCTGCACAGTGTGCAGTACCTTGTGGACGAGACGAGAAGACTAGTCTAATCCTTTGATGTAAATCAAAAAAATCTCGCGAAGTGAAGTCGGGCGTCCCTCGTATGTAATCTTCAAAGGACATGTATCAGCCTAGTGATTGGTCAGGCATGTTTACCTGAAACCAATCAAACAGCTACCTTTGTGCCTTCAATTATGTTATGACATACTCCAGGGGTGCAGAGAGCGAAAGTGAGCGTAACGCCGAGATATCGAGGATGTCATAGTACAGGAGCGAAGGAACAATATATACTTTTAGTTAAGGGTCGCTAGACGTTTCATTCGTAATATGGAAATTTAATTAAGCATAGGACGTATACTGCACCATCATAAAATGTTCATTTCATCTATCAACCCAGTAAAATACCAGTGGCTTCGATTCTTACCGACTCATATTAAGAGAATTTCTGTTAACCTGATACTGCATATATCGTCAAATAAGTTTTACCAACCAGAGGTCGGGTGATCGATCAATAGCGAAAACATTAAATAACCACATGTGTTACATGTAGTGTACATACATGTACATGCAATATTCGCAGAGGTCCGATAGAGACTCGTAGTCACCACGTCCCATCATTTTGTACCAGACACGGTTGGAATGAGTTTCCATAATGTATTTCCTGTTTGTTTACCTGAAGCTATGTACAGGTGTATGTACACACTGTTAATACTTTATACGCATTGTTTGCTAAATAAAGTGATCGTTTTATTGCGATGACCCCGTATTTCCGTCCTCATATGACCCTGGCTGTTGCGAGGACGTTTAACCCCAATCAAATCAAAACCCTGCAATTGCTTGCTCGTGTGGGTCTCGGAATCAGCGCCTCGTGCTGGGTTAACATCATCTTATATATCCAAGGGTAACGCTCACGTACGTGCTCTGCACCCCTGGAATATGTTATAGCAAAATTGAAGGCACACAGATAGTTGTTTGATTGGTCTCAGGTATAAAAATATCCGGACCAATCGCTTGGCTGATACCTGTCCTTTGAAGATTACATAGAAGCATTGCTCGACTTCAAAGTTGGTCCTTTTTTACCGTTATGCGACCGCGAGATTCTTTTGATGTACGCCAACAGATCGAACTAGTACTCTGTCTCGTCATCAAGGTGGCGCACACTGACCTTGTATTTCTAGATGATTATATGTAACGCTCCGTGACATCTGTCAGACAAAGGAGCGTCAGCGATATACAAATAACTTAAAATCGTAGATGTGGTAAACTAATTTTCATGAGATGTCTTAACGCTATAATACGTTCAATCGTGTTCTCCCTGATATGTTTATGACGAAAAGCACCTCATAGTATACCCATGAAGCTAAGTTTAAGTAATTTGGAAAACAAAATCTTTTCCTTTTAAGGATCCCTGCACCACTGCTGAAACTGTATCTATGAGTCGGAAACCTTTTACCGGATGCAAATATGTTTAACCAATCATTTTTGATAATAATTCGATCCACTGCGGACTTTCGTATTAACAAATAATGAAGTTGAAACAAATAATAATGATAAAACCCCAAACAAACAACAGTTCTATCAGAGACTGTGTATTTTGCCTGCCTAAGGATAAGGATCCTTAATTCATGAATATTTAATTGTTTTTATGATTTAATTTAATTTGATAAGAAATACACGTGGATTGCAAATTATACTTAAATGACTTACTTCTTTCACAAATATACGATAGACTTTCTCCGTAACATGAAGCTGTTGCCCATTTGCCATTTACGATTTTGCCACAAGTGTTTGACCAGCAAATCTCAGGTTGACCCGCACCCCAGTTCGTCCATGAACATGTTGGGTCTGAACCACCCCATGTGTAGGCTGTGCAGTCACTACTGTACGTCTTTAGGCCAATCCAATACGTGGAGCCAAGGCTGTAATAGTTACCAACATAATTACATTTTACAAGTGAAATTTTGAGAATTATTTATCCTAAAAAGTGCATAGACTGAGTGAAAAATATCAAAATAGTATTCACACTCCTGAAATATCTTTTGTATTACTAAAGACACTGTTAGATATTCTTTTTTTACGAAAACCTTCCCCGGGTCGCGAGGCGACACATCAAGCTGACAAAACTTGATCATGATTCCTTAACCACTCGTGAAAGATATCAAAATATTAGCAACACTCGTGAAATATATTTGGTATTACTGAAGACACTGTTAGATATTCTGTTTTTTACGAAAACCTACCCCGGAACTCGAAGCGACACATTAAGATGACAATAATTGATCAGGATCCCTTAACCACTCGTGAAAGCTATCAAAATAATAGCAACACTCGTGAAATGTCTTTGGTATTACGGAAGACACTGTTAGATATTCTGTTTTTACGATAACCTACCCCGGAACGCGAAGCGACACATTAAGATGACAATAATTGATCAGGATCCCTTAACCACTCGTGAAAGCTATCAAGATATTAGCAACACTCGTGAAATGTGTTTGGTATCACTGAAGACACTGTTAGAAATTATGTTTATTACATTTGTTTTACGAGAACCTGCCCCGGAACGCGAAGCGACACATCAAGCTGACAATACTTGATCAGGAGCCCTTAATCACTCGTTAAAAATATGAAAATAATAGCAACACTCCTGAAATATCTTTGGTATTACCGAAGACACTGTTAGATATTTTGTTTTTACGAAAACCTACCCCGGAACGCGAAGCGACACATTAAGATGACAATACTTGATCAGGATCCCTGAACGACTCGTGAAAGCTATCAAAATATTGGCAACACTCGTGAAATGTGTTTGGTATAACTGAAGACACTGTTAGATATTCTGTTTTTACGAAAACCTTCCCCGGAACGCGAAGCGACACATTAAGATGACAAAACTTGATCAGGATCCCTGAACGACTCGTGAAAGCTATCAAAATAATAGCAACACTCGTGAAATGTCTTTGGTATAACTGAGGACACTGTTAGGTAGCAGTATACAGTAGAGGGTTGTGGACAAGGGTGATATTTTTGTTAAATGGCTAACCCCTGTATAATGATATGTAAACAAAAATATAAAAATAAAACTGTATTAAAATTGGTATAAGCATGCTGAAGTGGGCTATGTGAGCTTCACATTTGTAAAAAAAGAAGATTTTTTTGGTTCGAGAATAAAATTTTGGCCATAATCCGAAAGGGTGCCTACACATGAAAAGCTAGCTTTACAGGAGGTAAAATTTTGACAAAAGCACACGACGCAAAATTGCAAAAAATCAAGTTTTACAACTTTACTGGGACCCAGATAATTCTGCAACCAGGAAGGTAAACTTTAATTTCAGACAGAACTAAGGAAAAAAATTACTAGTTGCGGGGGTCAAATTCTGGGTCAAAAATAGCAATTTTTGGCATTTTTTGGTAATTTTTGATGTGGTAACCATGGTTTTCACACAAGTAACATACATAGAAAAAAGAGGTTTATAACTTCTCAGTACTTTATATGTATTGTAAATGTAATGCAGTTTACAAATATATATACATGTACACATGTGTTGTGTAGGGTAAATCCGCTGTGTTTACATTTCCTCGACATGTGCCTTGTTTATCAGAGTCGGGCCATTTCTACTGTACACTGCTACCTTAGAAATTATGTTTATTACATTTGTTTGACGAAAACATGCCAGAAGCATTTACTTTTGAATGACTGTAGGTCAGACTTACATTAACTGTTATAGCTGCATAAGATCCGTTTGACCTTATGCGTGATGTTTTGGCTCAACGTGGGAACAGTAAAAGGATAAATATTTCGTTTCTCTGTTCTAATAAAATCAATATCTATTTAAAACATATTTTAGTCAAAATAATTAAAATATGTTTTAACAATATAACTTACATAAAACAATTTTAAAGCAAGAAGAAGTTGCTTTAAATTCCGCTTCATTAAAAAGCCTCAGTTTGACCATAAAACGTTGTTAAAATGTCAAGGAAAAGAATAATAAAGTAACTTTCTACTATCCCTGTTAATACTCAGAGAGGAATATCTATAGTAAAAAGTCCTATCGTGCTCCTTTGTTTTCACAGAAATGTATGGGCTGTAGTTGACTGAATATATCTCTATTGCTCAGGTCATTTTATAGTTGTCCTTTTCACTAGACAGTCTAGAAAATTGAAGTATATGAACTATCATTTCTGTAAACTCTTTCCTAATTTTGCAACTGATCCTAGGTTTTCTTTCCAAATATTTGAACAGAAAGCCAAGACTATCCAATGTCTGTGCATGTTGCATGGGACGTACTAAACTTCCATTAAGTGCCCTACGCAATTGGAATATCTTTCATATTCTCAAACAAGGAAAGGCTTATGCGTCAGAATATTGATCAAAGGAATGTCATTATGAGTTGATTGTGTGCAAAAAGCAATCTTGACTGATAAAGCCACAAGCCAATTCACGACATTCATCAAGTTTTCTGTACGTGTAACTCCAAGAATTACTGGTATTGTTAATCCAAATATGGACCGTGATTGGTTGAATGCTGTGATCATGTAATTTCTTTTTTTTGTGGTATCTTTAGTAAACATAGGTCGAAAAAATTCATTCAGTGAGTGAATGATTTTATCAAATTGGATGAAAGGTAAGTGCACCTAAACTTCACTAAAAGGAACAACTATATTATGAAATGATTCGGTGTAAGATGTCATGATAATCTGACATGTTGTCTTCTGCATGTCTATGTATGGCATGACCTGTTGTCTCTAATAATTTAGCTATTCTACTTTCAGTACATTATATACAACTACTATGTGCATCTCTTTACGCAATATTCTTGGAGTATCAATTAGGTTCTGAGTAAGAGAATCAGAAATATTCAAGTAATAGTAATTTAAACGTATTCATAGAAAATTCAACCTTATTGGAAATGAGCTACTGTGACCTTTTTGTTACTGACTCACATCACCTTTTGATTGATATGTCTTCAATATAATCATTAATCTAATAACTGTTCATAAAATCTAATTATTCATACAAATTAAAAACAAACATAAAACACAGAGAAAGGTTATAGGGCTTAAATCGGGAAGATGTCATTTCCTCCTCCACTTTGACCCAAATAATCCGAAGACGTCACCTGGATTTTCTGAGACCTCATTCTTACACAGGTTGTTCAAGTCGAATGTCCATGTTATAATTTTTGTATATTTCTAACCCATACCAATTCTATCACAAAAAGCGTGTAAATAAAAAAATACGCGTTCTACAATGGTTTGTACTAGCAAACCATGTGAATTAAGAAAATCGCCAGCAGTCTACCACCATGTATGTTGAAAGATGAATTCAAGACACATAGGTTTACACTGAGTTAAAACTGAGTTATAATACAGTTTGCCAAAATTGAAATGCCCTGCACTATATATATATGTAGAGCTGTTTTGTCCGTCTACGACCCATCTACAATGCTAGGGGCCAAAAGGTGGATTCCAATTGATCTAAACTACTGTTGAAACAAAACAAAAGGAGTAGTTCAACGTAATGGCAGATCAATAATGAGGATCACTGGATCACTGTGACTTCGTAGGTTATGGCAAACCCAGGGGACTAATAAATCCACCAGCGTGTTTTACCAACTTGGACAGTATCTAGAAACATGAACGTGAGACACATATATATGTACTGACCGCATAGCTTGACCCTATGTTACAACCTTACAGGGAGGCTCTGTATCATTGTTTTATACTGACAATAACGTGCTTAAATGTACTTTTGAGCGAGAGATATGACTTCTATTAGGTCAATAGTCCATACTGACAAAATGCTAATCAAAAAACAATTCAGTGTCATCAGTTAACGAACTTTATTTGATGATTGATTTTGATAAAAATTTATACAATAATCAAGTCAGAGGATTCCTTGTATGGGTACATATTTCAGGGTGTCGATATCAAAGTCGATGTAACCACGAGGGCCTTTCAATAAACTCTATCACTAGCATCATGGATCAGATACTGCATATAGTTTGAACTTTGGTATATTGGCCAGACACTGGAATATTGCACTACCAAGGGGTCAACTAGAGGCAAACCGTTTCCCAGAGAGTTTTTCTTCAGTAAGGAAAGCATGATGAAGTCTCAAAAGACATGTCTGGTGAAAAGGTTGGGTGGTCAATCTGTACTACATTGTTCCTTCTCCGACTTCAAAAACACCTGTTCAGCATTGCTATTGTGGGATGAAGCATTGTTGTGAATGGGCTGGATGCCATTCAACCATTTACTTAGAAACTTGCACATGTAGAATCGTTTGACAGGCTTCAGGCCTTAATTTCTGTAAAACTTTGCAGACAGAGTTTTCCCTTCCTTGTACGGTATCTAAACCTAAGGTCTACTAAAATAGGAAAAAACGGCATACACAACGTTCTTGGTACTATATATGTCTTGCAATCACTTGCCTTTCTTGATTTCTAGACAACAAATGCTTTCTATTTATGCATTTCTAGGGTTTAAAGTAAGAAATCCAGGTACCATACCCTCTTAGTAACTCAGATATCTTTCTTAAATCGGAATGACCGTACTTTTCCGGTATATGTTTAGCACTTTTCAAAAGTTTGGCTTTTTGTTCAGATGACAGCTAATGTGGGATCCATCCGGCTCCAGGCTTCTTTAATTTCAAGCACTTGGTCAGAATGTGACGTGTATTGTCTTCTGAAATGCCAATAGTATGAGCTATCGACCATCGTCCTCAATTAATTCTTTCACAGCAGCAATGTTCGTTGATGCTGTAAAAACTTGCCTGTCTGGCCGTGTGTCCTCTTTGATGTTAATTTTACCATTCTCGAATTAGTTCGCTCAACTAAAACAGTTCCCAATATGACGACAGAGGTGCCTTTCATAATTATGTAGCAGCGCACCATGGTTTGTTATAGGATCGTGTTTCAGATTAAGTCTTGGCCTTTATTTTAGCAATGAAAAGTAACCACTAGTTAGGAATGCATACAGTTCATCAATGAATCAATGTTTGTGTTGTAGTCATATTAACAGCTATGGTCACATTTAAGGACGTGCCAGGTTTTAGTGGTGGAGGAAAGCCGGAGTTCCTGGAGAAAAACCACCGTCAGTTCCTGGCGATTGCCCCACGTAGACCTCGTACCCGCAGCCCAGTGGTAGCAGAATGTAAGACGCCTTAACCACTTGGCCACCGCGACCCCGTCATTAATAAATAACAAACAATTATTGTCAGAAGATGTCGACACTTTGCACGTGCATTGTTCTTAATTTGTTTTTTGCAATTTGTCAAGACGCTAAACTGTTTGTTGTCCGTTAGTATATGGGAGCCTTGTTAACTCACCGTTGTCGACGTCATACCATTAGTCTACGACTGCTATTGAAAATTGTGACAGAATTTATCGATCGGCTCTAGTTTTTATAGAACATTATCAAACACTGGAGCTAAATTCACTTGGCGGTTTTATCTACCTTTACAATGTTGTCATAACAGTTCCGTAAGTCATTAATGTTTTAGGAAATGATTCACCAACACAATGTCAATGGTAGTGCATAACTAATTTAGATTCCCAATTTTCTTAGCTATCCAATAATGTCAAAAACTAAATATATCTGTCCCTTACTCTTACGCTGACTTTAATTGTTGCTTTTATTCAAGTTTTCTTATCCATGTTTTATGTAGCTTCAAACCTATATGCATCTAATTCCAAAGCGTAAAACCCTGTAAGTGTGAGGTGCTGTATCCTACATTGTGTCGTAAGAGGCGATGCATGCTAAATGGTCTTCTTGTAGAATCGGAGTTTTTCCTTTTCGAATAGATTAATACTATATCTAAAATATTAATTCTTTACTTCAAAGTGCTAATAGTATCAAATTTATTGGCCAAACTTGCAATAATTCCATCAAAAGAAAATGATAGTAAAGAAAACGAAATAAATGCATCACAAATACATTATATGTAGTTCTTACATTAACGAAGTTTCCACAGTAACAAAAAAAGTACGTAGAGTTCATTCTGCTCAATACTTACAGATGTGTTTTCATAGAATCATTAAGAGCAAGCAGGTCTTCCCACTTTTGCAAATTTTCTATACGTAATAGTTTTTTGCCTTCAGTTTCACACTTAATCTTCCCCTTTTCCCATGTCACGGAAGCATCAGGGTATACTCTGATATCCTCGCTTGTCAATGGATATATGGTTCCTACAACAATGTTGCAAACTGTTACTAATATGCCGATATGTTATCATATTTGTTTTTATTAATGTACTTAAAGCCTAGCAAAAATCAAATAGGATGAATATGAGATTGCTTAAATGATATAAATATTAACAAAAACATAAATATATGGTATACAGTTGGATGTGAAATCAATGAAGAAAAAATGGAGAAATGGAGAACTAATGGAGAAAAAATAACTAAAGGTTCAGAGTGAAGTCACTGTACCTTTTTCCTGACAGTCCACATTGTACAGGAACGAAAACACCCTGAACTTTCTTTTAAATACCTATTTCATCGACAAGAATACAACGTGGGAATTCTTTTGTGGAAATAATATAGACAAGCCCCATTTCTAGAATATCGAATTATTCATACAAAAAATAGATTCTAATAATTTTAATCACTTCGATGTCTGATCCCAAGTTTCGAACTAGTGGGAGATAATTATAAGCTTATAAAAAATTGCAGATGTATGAAAACTTAGCGGCTGGTAGCCAATCTAATATTAATAGAAAAGTGAAGTGAATGTTACTCACCAATAACGAAAGAACTGATAATAAACACAATCAGTATATCCATCTCGATGATTTTGTACATCTAACGTCTTTGTGCATTGTGTTGCAGTGCAAGTTTATGACTCTGACGTCAAAAATATGCGCAGACATAGGAATATTACCGACAGATGAGGGTCTGGTGGAGCAACCTGCATTGTCCAGGTTACTAGTAGTATTCACAGAGATACGTTACTTTCGTTTCCCTCTATAATACTTAGGTTTTTGTATCCTGGTATGATAAAAACTATATAAATTCTATAATGATAATTGCACATGAATAGTATTTGATCATTATTGTGTGAATAATCCCCTCTCTAACCTCATGATAGAAAATTATCAGAATTGTAATGACACATATGGAATGGAACAGTCCCATATCATAAATATTTCAATGTAGAACGTACTGTACAACATCCAGTCCCTCAACGGGCAATTGTGCACTAGGCTATGAAACAACACGTTGGGGTTTAAGGACATATCAAGATACATGTCTGTCAACAACACAACGTAATTAACAAATACCTGATGCATGCTTTATCAGTTTTTCTGATAGATATTTATTCCTGTATCCTTGGTAGATAAAAGTGGTTCTAAAAATACAGTTATTTTGCTTTTCATGTATTATTTGGGATTGATAGGTAAAGCATATCATAAAAACAATATACTCATGATCGAAAAGACTTTCAAGGGAAAGTTATATCTCACTTCTGATATTACTACATATATATTTTTAGAATATTTTCTTTAGAGCCATTATCAAAATATTATATAGAAATTAATGGATATTAAAAAAATGACGTATGAATTATACATTTTGTTATTTAATGTAAACAGACTTCCTACCGAGCACATGACCTTTCGGTGGTGTGCCTCTGTTTAACAGTATTGTAAATTGCAAACAATGCATTATTTTGCATTTTTTGTTTCTAAAAGAAGGTTTATGAATTGCGCAGAGGTTAACAATAAGCGAGGGAATTTGTCCCGCTGTTCTTTAATGCAATTTGAATTGTATACACCTAATTAAAGAATCGTTATCAGGCCTTCGTTTATCGACCAAAGTGTGATGCATGGCTGTTTTTTTTGCATATATTAGTATGTAACGAGATAACTTTGACGAATAACAATAATTTCAGACATTTGACGGGAGGATTCCGAGGATAGTTGTCTGTAAATATTTAATTTTGCAATTATCCGATTGTGAAACCAATTATGTTTGAAAGTCTGTAAATTCTAACAAAGGGGTTGTACTGCCAATTAATGATATTTTGGGGACTCGTATTTTGGAGGTGCTGATTTTCGTCGTTGTATTGTCAGGCCAGATGAAGTCTGGTATTATATATATTGTTGTTAACCCCATCGGAAGTTGTTTTGGCCGTGAATGGAAAGATCTTATAAAACATTTAGACGTTACAGTTACAAACTATATGGTATATTTGTATATATATATATATTTATCACGTAATGTACAGTGGTATCCAGTGAATATACCAATGTCATATTTTTTGCGTATTAGCTCATGTAATATGACCTATCAGCCCTGTGATTGGTGGTAAGTTTCAATTGTGACGTTACGCCTAGGTTAAGTACATGACATCACAGACTTACGCACTGAAGTCAAAATGGCATGAAAATTGTCATTTTACACGAATAAATACAACAAAAATTGAATATTTGATAAAATGGATCTCACACTCGTTTTCATTTCATATGAAATTTATAAAACTCATCACAATTTTTTCATTTTAGCTCGCCAGAGACTCGCTAAATTGAAAGATTCTCAGAATCGCTTCATAAATCTCATATGAAATGGAAACTCGTGTAAGATCCTATTTTTATGGGCAAAGAAGTAAGCTCAACTCCGGGGATAATGTTTTTTTTCTTCAGTTTAGCAGTCGGCAAAACCTTGTGTTTAACTTAAAAAAAAACTTCCTCTCGATTTTCCTTTCACACAGCAAAGATAGCTTCTAATAACCAATGTGAGAGCTGGTTACAATATTTTGCTCAGCATTATCATAGTGGTTTGATTTGGCTTGGTTTTATGGGGTTTAACGTCATTTCAACAGCTCAGGTAAATTAAAGACATGCCTCCATGTATGTTGTGTATGCTTGCATGTATTTATGCATGTATGTATGTATGCCGGAGGCAGGGTATGTTGGTGTATTAGCCTCCTTGTGATGGCACAGAACTGATGCCGACTTCATAGTGCTATCTCACTGGAATACAGTGCAGAAGGCAACCAGCACAGCATTCCGCCCGGTCACATAATACTGACAACGAGTAAACCAGTTGTTGCCATTACCCCAAATACTGAACGTGAAGCAGGGGATAACACCTTATATAGGAACATGGGGCTGGGAATATATTACAACTTAAAAATAGCCACGTCCTTTGTCAGGGGAGTTGGGGATACCCTTACCACTGCCGCCAAATTGTAAATACAAATTGAAAACCGTTTTTTTCTGGCATGACTATTATTTCAAGAAAGAAAACCATACATCGAGTTGCAGGATTTTCACGAATATGAAACAAATAGAATAAAAATAAATGCAGCGGGGGTAGACTACTTTACTATCGCTCTAACTGAGTGTGCTACCATCAGTCCTACAGTTATATCCAAAACAGAATTAAGGGGAGGTAGCTGTTTGTACCAGTAACTACAGTGCAGTTAGACAGGGTCCGATGTAATCCGCTTTTGGAAAAATATCATTCAATGTACTTGTAATATATATATATATATATAACAGTTTTAAATCTGTTTATTAATAAACGATCACTTGACACTTGTTTTCTATTTATCCAGGAGTTGCGCTCACTTAGGCTCTCTGCGTACGTGAGCGTAGCCCCTGGATATCGAGGATGAGTAAAATCGGGATGTCTTGTAACACAATTGCGCTAAATGTTTCAAGCAGAACCTTTGTATGTTAAATAAGGTGGAATTAATCTACTTAATAAATCTTTAAGCGAAAATCAGCATGTTTGTAGACGATTCGCAATTATTCATAGGCCAGAACGAATGAGCATTGCCAATCATATCCGGTATAATGATACAGTTCATTAGCATTTATTTAAACGTTTTTGAATTAACGAGGTCGTTTCAAAACATACATGATATATACAACAAGGATTCAGAGAAAGTTTGTAAGCTATGTAAATCTATCTCTTTTCAAATGTTCACCAGCAGGCAGCGACTGATCAGCTGACAATTTGCCCCCCCCCCCCCCTCAGGCTAATGGCCAGCAGCTAATGTTTGTGTTTTACTTTATATAATGCCATGCTGTACTTGTCATATGTTTGCCATCGTCATGTTTGTGTATTACTTGTTTGAAACTATATTAAACGTCACCAGATGCTGAACTTTTTCGATATTTGTTTGGTTGTTTCTGTGACGGGACGGAAAGTGCATACATGGAGATTTGTATCCCACAACCACTCTAGTTTACCTGCGAGGCATTCGTAGAAAGTTTTGGTTACCCTTCAGTGGGCTACACCCATGCCTGGACGTGATTTATTGGTCAATCTCTTAATTCTGAGTTACTTGCGAATGCTTTGGTCAGTTATAAACCTGGTATTTGCTTGTAAATGACAGGTTTACATGCTTTTAATGTCTGAATTGAAGAAAAAAACAGATTTTTTTTCCCAATTTGAAATAAAACATTAGATAGCATAACCTGCGTGGGTTGTAACAGTATTGGTTAAGCCATTATGAGTTATCGCCCTTGATGTGAAACTCTCCAATAGCGTTGGTAATAAAGTCAGTCTTAGTCCGCCATTCTTGTCTCCATTCCTGATCACATCAACATCACTTGTTTCACTCGTGACTCCCTGTATTTCCTTCATTTGTGTTTCACTGGCTTCGGCAGCCCTACATATGTCAATTGCCTTCTGAAGAGTTAAATCTTTGTCTCTTAACAGGCGAGATCTCACAGAATCACTGCGAATACCACAGACAATTCGGTCCCTTATTAAAGAGTCTTGTAAAGTTCCAAATTCGCATGAGGCAGCCTTGTGCCTAAGGTCTGTTACAAAAATGTCTATGTTCTCCCCTTCCCGTTGACTACGTGTGTTAAGACCGTGTCTCTCATATGTAATGTTTTTCCTAGGGTTACAATACTCCTCAAACTTAGTGAATATGTCACCCACCTTCGTTTTATCTGTTCCGTCCCACGAGAAAGTATTGTAGACTTCAATAGCCGCCGGGACCAACACGTGGAGTAAGGTCATGCCTTTTACATCATCTCCTTTTCCTTCTATACCGCTGGCGATAGAATAGATTTCATACTGTTGTCGAAATCTTCTCCAATTTTCAGACACATTGCCTGACAAGTTTCAGGCTGGCGGAGGGTATAGGCGGTCCATTTTTACTCTGACACCATGTAGTGTGAACTCAACTCTTCGAATGGCGGACTAAGACTGACTTTATGGAACGGTAGTGGAGTCATTACAAAAGTGGCGCGAAAGGCAGAGAAGCGCGGCACGTGCACCGGAAGTCACAAAATATAAACAGAAACCGGGAGACACACTCGCAGGTATGTGGATATTGTGGGCAGAAACACAGTAAAGGACATTGTCCAGCGTTTGGAAAAACGTGTAAAAAATGTCAGAAAAGGAATCACTTTGCTGTTATGTGCAAGTCAACACAGAGAAGACATAATGTGCATCAAATAGATGAAACGGTGAGTGATATTGATGAACATTATTCTGATGAGACATTTTTCATTGATAGTATTGATATGGATAAATCAGCTACTGGGCAGAGTAAGCGAGACTGGAAGGTGTCAATCCCAATCAACAGTTCCAAAACACCTACAATGTTCAAGTTGGACACAGGGGCAGATTGCAATGTGATTAGCGGGAAGGCTTGTGTGAAAGCTGGTGTTAACCTGCATAAACTGGTTAGAAATCGAAGCAAATTGGTGTCGTACTCTGGACATGAAGTACCAACTGTTGGCAAATTTACCACAAGCATCCTGTACAAAGACAGGTACCACCTGATTGAGTTTCAAGTTGTGGAAGCAGATGTTATGTCTGTGTTGGGACTTGAAACATGTATGACACTTAACCTCGTAAAACGAGTGTACTCTGTCAATGTAAATCAAAGTGCTGAAAGCACTCGGAAATCTAGTCGCTCAACAGTAAAGGAGACATTGAGTAAATATGATCATTTGTTCAGCGGGATTGGGTTGCATGCCAGGTGAATATGAAATAAAAATAGCCACATCAGTCACACCAGTAGTTTCTCCACCGAGGAAGGTTCCTCATACACTACAGAATAAAGTAAAACAGGAACTCGACAGGATGGAACGTAGTGGAGTCATTACAAAAGTGGAGGAGCCAACGCAGTGGGTTAATCCGATTGTGATAGTAAAGAAGCCCAATGGCTCTATACGTTTATGCCTAGATCCCAGGGATCTCAACGAGGCAGTTATCAGAGAACATTATCCCCTCAAGACTGTGGAGGAAGTTGCGGCTACTGTTGGTTCAGCAAAAAATTTCAGTACATTAGATGCAGCTTCTGGATTTTATCAAATTAAGTTAACCGAGAAGAGTACGTGGCTCACCACATTCAATACTCCGTACGGTCGGTACAAGTTTGAGCGCCTACCATTTGGAATCGCGAGTGCCCCTGAAATATTTCAGAGAACTATTTCACAAGTGTTTGAGAACCAGCCATGCACTGCAATTGTAGATGATATCCTCATATGGGCTAACAACGCGGAAGAGCATGTTGACAAACTGGAGAAAGTTCTTGCTAGATGTGACGAGGTTGGATTGCGCCTCAACAAGGACAAATGTAAAGTAGACAAACCGGAAGTGGTGTACGTAGGACATGTGTTCAGCACAGATGGCGTACGACCTACCAATGATCGTGTGAAAGCGATAACGGCACTACCTAAACCAGAGAACAAAGTAGAGTTACAGAGGTTTATGGGAATGGTCAATTACTTAGGAAAGTTCATTCCTAATCTGTCTACAGTCAATCAACCCCTGAGAGTACTTTTGGAAAAGGATGTAGCATGGCAGTGGTCACAACAGCAGGATGCGGCGTTTGATGCCTTGAAACGCGCGATTACTACGGCACCTGTACTTAGCTACTATGATGTTGGAAAGGAAATAAAGCTATCCGTTGATGCATCGTCATACGGTTTGGGAGCGTGCATCTTACAGGAACAACAACCTGTCGCGTACGCATCGAGAACATTAAACAGAGCCGAAAAGAACTATGCTCAGATTGAGAAGGAAATGCTAGGAATTGTGTACGGGCTGAAGAAATTCCACGAATACGTGTATGGAAAGACTGTTCAGGTTGAAACTGATCATAAGCCCCTGGAGAGCTTGTTCAAAAAGCCATTGTCGAGTGCCCCTCCTAGACTCCAACGTATGATGCTAAAAGTACAGCAATACGACTTGGTTGTATCTTACCGTCCAGGTAAAGAGTTGTACATTGCCGATACTCTTAGTCGTTCGGTTGCACAGATTCATGATATGGAGAATGACGTGGATGAGTTTGAAGTACACGTGGTTGGCACTGTACCCATAAGTCTGGAAAAGACCAGACACTTCATGAGAGAAACGGACCACGACCGAGTATTAGCCAAACTGAAACAGACCGTGATGGAAGGATGGCCTCACGACAAGCATAGCCTTGACCCGGATTTAACACCCTATTGGAATTTTAGGGACGAGATCAGTGTAGTGGACGGACTTTTGTTAAAAGGCAATCGAATCATTACACCGACAACACTGAGACCGGAAATGTTGAAGACATTGCATAGCAGTCACTTAGGCAAGACTAAGTGTATTCAGAGAGCAAGAACTGCACTGTTCTGGCCTGGAATCACAAAACAGATAGAGGATGTGGTGGCGCAATGCCACATCTGTAATCGTTATCGGAACGCGCAGCCAAAGGAACCGTTGATTCCACACGAGACGCCCGATAGGCGGTGGCAAAAGATCGCGGCCGATATGATGGTATTGGATGGCCTGAAATACTTGTAACTGTTGACTACTTTTCGAAATTCATCGAGGTAAACAATGTGTCAGATGGAAAGTCAGCAACTGTAATCAACATTTTGAAGCAGCAGTTTGCCAGATATGGCATTCCTGAGGAAATTATCAGTGACAATGGCCCAGAGTTCGCAAGTTATGAGTTCAAGTCCTTTTCACGAGCATACCACATCGAACACACTACTTCGTCTCCGAGATACCCGCAAAGTAATGGACTCGCAGAACGTTCTGTTCAAACTGTGAAACGACTATTCAAAAAGGCTCGAGATGACGGCAAGGACCCCTATTTGGCCCTTATGGAACTGAGGAATACCCCGATAACTGGTATAGAACTCTCACCATCACAGCTGCTCTTAGGCAGGGCTACAAGGACAACGCTACCTGTTAAGCGGACTCAGTTAAACCCATTAGGTTTCGAACCTTGTGCCATCAAGTCATCTTTGGAGGAGCAGAAAGCACGCCAGAAGGTATATTTTGACAGAGGAACGCATTCCTTACCACCCTTACATGTTGGAGACAATATCCGGTTTATTCCACCAAACGTAAACCAAGCTTCATTAGCTCCAGGTAAAGTTGTAGGAAAAACATCCACTCCTAGATCCTACATTGTGGAACATGAAGGAGGAAAAGTCAGGAGGAACAGGAGAGACTTGTTTCATACCAAGGAGAACTTTGCAGACATCACCACTCAGAAATCCATACCAATCGATGATGTCATAAGTGATGACGTAACACCGTCAAATGATATCAAACTGTCAAATGAGTCAAAGTGCACGGAAAGTCCATCAGTCGTGAATGTGAACAAAAACGTAAAATGTGCTGATAGTGCATCAGTCCAGAATGTGAAATTTAGTCGTGTCAGCGGTCGCGAAATAAAAGTACCCCCACGATTTAAGGACAGCTAATTTCACATTACAGATTTAGGGTGCTATAGAGACAGTGACTGTAATTTTGTGTGGGCTTAATTCAAGTTCTACTAGTTAATGTTTCTAGTGCGGTATTTACATTACAACAAGAGACTGTGCTAAAATTTGAATGTATTTTAATTATACTGTGAGAATAAGTAAAACCTTATTTTATTGGCTTTAAAAGTAATTACATTCTGTCCGTTTATTACATCATATAAACTTGTTAGGGAGATGTAACAGTATTGGTTAAGCCATTATGAGTTATCGCCCTTGATGTGAAACTCTCCAATAGCGTTGGTAATAAAGTCAGTCTTAGTCCGCCATTCGAAGAGTTGAGTTCACGCTACATGGGTGTGCTCGTCTCTCTATCTTTTCTACAAATACTGTAACGAGTGATAGTGAGTGATGATGGGGATAGAGAGACATACAAAAATGTACCATTCCCAGAAAAGATGGAAGAGGGTACTGGAAAAAAATATTTTTTTGGGGACATTTTTTGTCACAAAAAAAGGATTTGAAATCGGAATACCCAAACTCCAGCAATCCCAAAATGCATATGTGTATTGAAGGCATAGACGCTTCTCCGTTCTGCAGTATTCTTTTTTTTTTACACTAAGATCCTCGTATCACAGCCAAAATATGTAACTATGACTATGTATCGGACACTGCGGTATGATATTTTCACGATTTCGCTGGTCAATCACGTGATCGCAAACATATAATCCGAAAAATAATTATCCTCGATACTCCAGGGGTTACGCTCACTTACGCTCTCTGCAGTGACCGAGAGGGAGCGTAACCCCTGGATATCGAGGATGACAAATAATATAAGCGTAAAAGTAAACCGCGATAAAAAAACTCTTTAACAACGATGTCTTCATGAAATAGCGCGCATGTGGTTGTAACGATTCATATACATAATGAGTAATAATGTTTGTAAAAATAGTATATCACATATACACTTACTTGTTGTTGCTCAATATGTCGAGTGTCTGGTCGCTGTACATGTACTAAAGCATCAAATAAATTTAGTCCCTTCACATGTCTAGATCCGAAATTATAATCCGTGTATATATGGATTTCTAAGTTTTGGTCGAAATCGCGAACATTTTAGCCCGCGTTAATAACCCGTTATACAGTATTACTGAAAAAAATCGTGCATTGCAGAACTTTTATGAAAAAAAACCCGACAGAAGATAAATAAAATAAATAGATAAATGGAGTTGAAATAGGATAAAAAAAAAAGTATACGACAGGGCCAGACCAAGATTTGAACCCTGGACCTCCGATCATTAAACTGTTCTCTTAACAGCTGAGGTACACTGTTACTTGTCAACCGTGGTACAACTGTACGGTCGCGCTAGTTATATTCATGAACGAAAATAAGGGAAGTTACTGCATTAGCTAAAACCTATAAAGGTCTTTTCTAGTGTTTTGCCTGTAGAGGTACGGATATCCTCAAAACACGAAAACTGCTTCACGAGCAAGACGTTACATCATAAACTTTTTTACAATTTAAGTACAACATTCCTGAGTATCTATGTGATAAGTGATGTAGTATATCTATATATACACGATAAGACAGTAAAGGCCCGTTAAATAAATAGCATCCTATCTATCCTATTTTGTAACATTTTTGTTTACATAAATACCTCTTCAACTCAGAAACCGCCGTATTTTGACATATACAATACTGGAGGTAAACACATCACACTGAGTAGATAATCTCAATTTATACATCCTCGGCACAAGAGACAGGACATAACTTACATATTGGGGGTTTAAATATCATATTTATTACATTCGGGACAGGTAAACTTTCTCTCGAGTTCTACGGAGACATTATTGACATTGTATTAATTGAGGAATGGAGAAAGGTTCAGAATCTGAAGCCCCCAAGGCTCCAATGCAATGGAGGAAAATTGTGAAAACCACATTTCTTATCGTTACTTGGATATGCTTGGTAAGTCATTTTAAACTCTTTGTATTAACCACATATTGCTTTATGCTTGAATGCCAAGACTCTAAAACTCTATCTATATACTAGAGCTCACTCTAAGTGTTCACAATGACACTAAACATACACAATACCATAGCTTGTTCATTTTGTAATATTCCTTCTTCCATCGTTGTTGAATAATATCTTTCTTCATGAAACTGTAATAATAATTATATACAACATTTGATATAGCGCCCTATCTAGCTAGAATAAGCCACTCTAAAGTGCCTTACAGTACTAAAAGACATTTCTTATTTGTTGTTGATTTGTTTTTACCTGGAGTACTTTTATGAAAGATGATTTTAAAAATATATGTAAGCCCTGAACAATGCCATACAGTATACAAGTTACAAAAACGTTTTTATTTTGATGGTAAATATTACTTGGAGTACATCCTAGGTAACAGAATAAGATTAAATCATTTAGATATACTGTCAAAACTGTAAAATTAGTGTTGTGCACTTTCTAACCTGTCACTATTATGTTATTCTGGACGTAAATGACACTTAGTAGATGTATCTTTATTTAATGACGCCATGCCATCCAGATCCAGAAATCCTAGATTGCCACCGTCCAGCGGGTTTGAATAGCTAAGAGACACACCTATCCGGGTATACGTTTTGTTCTATTGGTACGATTGTGGTCAATCAATGTGTTCTTGACATGCACCCCTGGACTATGTCATTACTACGGAGCCCCCGAAGGGACATGGTAAAACATTTACTAATCCGTGCGCACGAGTAACCAAACCGTGCACACGGATTACTAAACCGTGCGCACGAGATCCCAAACCGTGCGCACGGATTACTAAGCCGTGTGCACGGATTACCAAACCGTGCGCACGAGTTACTAAACCGTGCGCACGAATTACCAAACCGTGCGCATGGATGACCAAACCGTGCGCACGGATTACTAAACCGTGCGCACTAGTTACTTATCTGTTCGCACAAGTCACCAAAAGTTTGCAAGTGTTTCTATTTCACATTATTCTATCAAAGTAATGGATGTTGGTGCGGGGATACATCCAATATCGGATCGATTTGTTTTGATGTTCACAAGAAGAAGTCGAGTACAGTGGAGACTTCTTAGATAAGAACCAGTAGCTGTTTTGCTTTATGGCTCTTAAACAGGTAAGATTGTGATTCTTGTTTTTCCGTCAGAACATAGTATTGTGTTGTTCACTCAATTTGGTTAACATCTAATCAACCTTACCTCCGCAAGGTGTTGCTGTACACGAGCTCAATATATCACGTTATGAAATTGTTGACGTTTTGATATTCCTTCCATATAGTATGCGAATTTTCCTAATGTTTCGTATAGTTGAATTAAGATTTTTTAAGGTTAACTATGAAATTTAATTAGATAACTTTTGACATGACGACGGAATATTCTGAAATATTTGTTCCGTGCACAGTTATAAACCTGATTTAGAAGACATGAACATTTTAGTTTATACTTACAATACTGATAAATATATGAGATTTGAAGGATAGGTGTCACGCATTGTGGGTACAAATTACCTGTGGTCAGTGTCCACCAGGTAGGCAATTATACTAATCTTGCTTCCTGCTACGTAATGTGACGGACAATGGTAAATGACTTATTCTAAGAAAGTTTGTATATGTAACTTCTTTAGAGGCTTTAAGATAATAAAAGCTCCACACGTAAGTCTCATCTTAACTTTCATAAATGACATAGATACTGGCAGATAGAATTCCATCGAAATGTCTTTAAACTTAATTGTAAAAAGTCGCCGTAATATGAATTTGATAATAAATTGTGAGATTAAAACTCTTAAGAATAAGCATGTTAATTTTTACTTTCCAAAGTGTGGAATGATATTTTTCTCCCACCTAAAATAGATATTGCGGTTGCATGAAAACTAGGTGTTAGTTGTATGGTTTTCCAGCAACTCCAATTAGTTACAAATATTTTCTGTGATGTGCCATTGTTAACGTAACGTAAGTTAATTGATTACATATGCATCCTAATTGGGAAATCCTATTGTTTTTCCCCTGACCAGGAGTTTACATTTTAAGTCATTTTAATGTCGGTGTTTTTAGCCCGAAAATAAAATATTGTAGACCTTAGTGGGAAATAGCCTCATGCAGAATAGCACGCTTTTTGTCATGCCATAACATGTGAACGGCGATATTCAATGACCATCTGTACTTTAGCTTGTCCCATCAGAGGTTCTGTCAGAGTTAGAAAACAAAATAATCACTCGAGGGTTGGGCATTTCTGTGTAACCCTGTTACGGCACGGTTTCTCACCCCGACACGATTTCTCACCCGGGGCAAAATTGCTGCGTTCGCGACACGATTTCTCACCCCTGCACGATTTCTCACCCGGGTGAGAAATTGTGCAATCTATATGGGTATTAGACTGGCCACCAGCCCCTAAGTTTTTATGAAGATTTTCTCGACTGCATTTTACTACTAGCTTATCTCCCCCTAGTTTAGAACCTAGAATCAGGCATTCAAGTGATCACAATTATTAGAGTTAGTTTTTTAGTCACCCCTGGGGGAACCCCAGCGGGGACTATTAATTTTGGTTTCAGTCCCAGATTTTGACCTCTGTTTCCGACCACTGTTTCGGCTTTCATGTGTTTTCTTCTGTCGCTAATTGCAAGCTTTTGGATAATTCAGATATCGATTTAGGAATAGATCTAATATCAACGAAAAGGCGTTCCGAATTTCAAACTAAAGATGTCCGAATATGAATCAGTCACCTTTGAGGTTCCCGAAGGGGTAGACTGTTATATTAGATATTGCTATTGATTGATTGAGATGTTTATGTCTGACCAATGACTGTATTAGTAAAATTTCTTTTTAAACCAAATTAAATTTTGGAATGAAAAAATCAGGTAGAAAAGGTCAATAACGTCTCTTTTTCTTTATCATCTATTCACGCAATGACAAAAGAAAACGTTACCTAGCTAAAGGGCAAACTTGATTTGACATGCCGGGTTTGTGCTTGCCGCCGACACACTACATTAAAGCATACGCGCAATTTGGCGGCCACAAATAACATTTTGTATCGCTTTGCATTTCTCTGCAGTCATGCAAAACTTCTAATCGAACGGCAGGTGCCGAACATGCGGGACTTAAGGGACATACGTAATCAGTAGGTAGGTGCCACCTTCCCGGCGGTAAACGGCANAAACTTCTAATCGAACGGCAGGTGCCGAACATGCGGGACTTAAGGGACATACGTAATCAGTAGGTAGGTGCCGCCTTCCCGGCGGTAAACGGCACGCCTGAATCAAGTTCGTCCAAAGTAAAAAGTTTACGACATTTATGGAAATTGTTTTATTTTTTTAATTTACATACCATTTTCAGCCGTCACATTATAATTTCAAAGGGTGATATGTTATAAATAAATGCGCCATCATTCAAACAAATATTTCATCAACATTCATATCCCGCCTGACAACGTTTACAACTTTGGGACACTTTACGACATAACACTTTACGGCAGAACTTGAAATGGAAAACCGGAAGAGTGCAGGGTCATGTAAGGTAAGTAGAACATTGCCATATTCAGAATTTATAATAAAAGCGCTCGACACCGTTTAATGTTATCGTTTCTGCGGTGTGGTGGCAGTGGTGACCACGAGGTACCGACAAAACAATACCATGTTTTGCCGGTACAGTTCCACGTGGCGATACTGTACCGGCAAAACATGGTATTGTCATATTTATGTACATACATCGCTATTGCCAATACTATTCCTGTCAGTGTCCTGTCAAAACGTAAGGACAAATGTGTTTAACAGCACTGTTGTGCATGTATGTGTATATATATATATATACGATATGGCCTGTGTACTGCGATATACTGCTTTAATAAACCATGATCACAATAAATATTGTGGTGAGCCGGTTGGCTAGGCTGTCGATGGATAACTCCCAAGAACCCCGAGTACCGGAAGTGCCCTTCGGAACCTTCTGTGCTGACCCGGGAAGCCAGGACGGTGACAGCCGGGGAGATATACCTGAGACACCGAGCTGCACAGACGTCCCTGGACCCTGTCCTGCGCCGCTCCCTGTTACCGCCGATACCCGACGGTCACAGACTATCAGGTAACTCCATAAGATTACTCGGTTCGCAACATTGGTGTCAGAAGTGGTTGACATTTGCGACAGAATCGAGTCGAGTAAGCAGTTTTGACTCTGTCAGAAACTCGCGCCATTTTTGAATTTTGGGTTCAAAAATCGTCAATGTTCACTAATCAGCGGTGGGCAATTGGCTTGTCATGGCTTAACAAGTCTTGAATTGGTTTACCTGCTGTTATTGGATGACAC
>NW_018407412.1:3230-3389 GCF_002113885.1 Mizuhopecten yessoensis | reverse complement strand
GTAAAGACGGGCACGCTGGCTTTATACAGTACTTTGAGTGTGTCGAACAGACTGTCTTTTCTGTAAATATTTAGTTGTATATAATATATATAATATTTCTACAAAGTCGACATCACATAGGCATTACATGTGCTGAAATTGTGATTTTAACATGGCGGA
>NW_018407412.1:1261-2103 GCF_002113885.1 Mizuhopecten yessoensis | reverse complement strand
AAGAACAAGCTGGAAGCTGATGTCAATGAAATTAAGGCTAAGCTTGGGAATGTTCTGGATTTGGTTACCAGGTTACATTCAGGTACGCCATCGCGAGGACCATCTCCTTCCAGTTCACCATCTAAGAAGTCTTACCGGTGCTACAGATGTGGCAGTGAGGACGTTATAGGTCGCCATCTCCAAGAAGGGGATATGGGGGATCAGATAGTGCCAGATATAGATCACCATCCCCAAAACGGGATTAAAATGGCCAGGGACCAAGGAAGTAGGCCATTCCTTGGTTCACCAGGTACATACAGACAGGCCACCACCTAAACCACCTTAGGATCAGATAAAGAAGGTTGTCCGGATGTACAACCATAGCAACACTAGAGGGAAGACCATGTACATTCCCATCACAGTGAATAGTGTCACAACTAAAGCTGTTGTGGACACCGCGGCACAGGTCTCGGTGATGAACAAGAGCTTCCATCAAGAATTAGAACCAGCTGTTAAAACAACACAAGAGCTGACCCTTAAAGGAGTGGGTAATAATTCAGAGATTCTAGCGGATAGGACAGAAGCAACGAACACAAGAATAGGAGACATCAGTACAACCTGGAGTTGGGTAGTTGCTGATATAGAGGATTGGACTTCCTGGACCATCATCATGCAGTTATTGACATGCCCAACTATTGTGTATGGCTTGATCATTGCAGGATCCCAGCTACTGGGGAACAGGATACTACTGCAATCTACCGGGTGTTAGTGGGAGAAAGGGTAATAGTTCCACCTCATTCTGTTCAGTTTACGAAGGTCCAGTTTAAAGGGAGATCCGGGCGGACGTCGCCGTCATCTTTGGT
>NW_018407412.1:0-490 GCF_002113885.1 Mizuhopecten yessoensis | reverse complement strand
GCTGGAGGAACAGGACCGACACCAGACTGCATTTATAACTAAATACGGTTTGTTCGAACATCTGCGGCTCCCGTTCGGGTTGTGTAAAAGCCCGGCGACATTCTCGAGGGTAGTTCAGCTCGTCTTACATGGCTTATCCTGGGACATTTTCTGGCTTACCTGGATGACATTCTCGTTCTTGGAAAAACCTTTGAAGAACACCTGGGTAATCTGACAAAAGTCTTAGAGAGGTTTAAGCAACATAACCTGAAGTTGAAACCAAAGAAATGTAGCTTGTTCCAGACACAGGTGAAGTTCCTAGGGAAGTTGGTCACAGCAGATGGCGTCTCTGTGAATCCTGATAACGTTGAAGCTGTAAAAAAGTGGGGGATACCAACAATCAAAAAAGAAGTTGAATCTTTTCTAGGCTTCATGAATTACCATCGGGAACACACTAAAGGGTTTGCAGGGATTGCAGCACCTCTTCATAGTTTGACAGGGCAGAAAAAGG
>NW_018407411.1:130934-147489 GCF_002113885.1 Mizuhopecten yessoensis | reverse complement strand
CTTGTAGTCGCGTTTAGTATATAAGTACACACACCTTAGACAGCGGCCCTTGTAGACCCGTTTGGAATATAAATACACCCACCTTGGACAGTNGACCCGTTTGGAATATAAATACACCCACCTTGGACAGTGCCCCCTTGTAGTCCTGTTTGGTATATAAGTATACCCACCTAAGACAGCGCCCCCTTGTAGTCCCGCTTGGTATATAAGTATACCCACCTAAGACAGCGCCCCCTGTAGACTCGTATGGTATAGAAGTATAGCCACTTTAGACAGCGCCCCCTTTTAGACCCGTTTGGCATATAAATACACCCACCTTAGACAGCGCCCCCTTGTAGACCCGTTTGGCATATAAATACACCCACCTTAGACAGCGCCCCCTTGTAGAACTGCCACGTAGTCCCGTTGTGTTCCACCTCAACTGTAGAGTCATCGACCATCCTCTTCACCTTCATTGTCTCCCCCACACACTACAACGAATAAGGATTTAGGTCAAGGTCATGCTGTATATGAAGGACAGCGACGATTCAGGGTCGTTCACAGTTACAAATAACATATTTTTACAGGCCACATATGAAAGAAGTTTCATGCCTGTATAGATCTACATTTTCAGGCCTTTACGTCTTTAGAAAACATTTTTTTTATAAATCCCAACAAACATTACTGGAATGTTTGATTGGTGGAACAGCTTTTCCTGTGACTGAATTTTAAAAAGATAGTCCGTGGACACAATAGACGTTTTAACATTGTTATCCTATCTATTTGGATGTCATTACACTCAGTACCAATCAGTGATCATACACTGATTACCGGAAAGATCTACCTCACTCATGCGCATGCTCCACCCCCCGTGCCCTCTCTGCACCTCCTTTAGTGATTCGGCCGGGAGATGGACGCAGACCTTGTCCCCGACCTTGAATTGCGACCTTGGCGGGGTAGGATTTGGAGCGTTTGGGGTGTTGGTCACTTTCGGTCTAATCCCGGTATCACCTGTCGTTCCTAAATCAATAAAGTATATGTACATGTAACAGCAAATGATATTTCATACATCATCTGTATCAATTAGAACATGGACGATGTGTCAACCCAAATGTCTTCCAAAAACAAGACACCATTTCGGTTTCAAATGGACGGCATACTAGTTCTGATGAACATTTACTATCGCGATTATGATATCATTGTTTAAATGATTCGTGTATCAATGGTCATTCGTATACAAGGACTTCTCGATAGCAGTACAATCGTCCTACCCACTTACCATCGACTGGCAGGTGTTCCCGGTAGTAGTAACACTTACCTGCGACAGGCAGGTGTTCCCGGTAGTGGTAACACTTACCGGCGACTGACAGGTGTTCCCGGTAGTAGAACACATACCGGCTACTGGCAGGTGTTTCCGGTAGTAGTATCACTTACCGGCGACTGGCAGGTGTTCCCGGTAGTAGAACACATACCGGCTACTGGCAGGTGTTCCCGGTAGTAGAACACAAACCGGCGACTGACAGGTGTTCCCGGTAGTAGAACACATACCGGCTACTGGCAGGTGTTCCCGGTAGTAGAACACATACCGGCGACTGGCAGTTGTTCCCGGTAGTAGAACACAAACCGGCGACTGACAGGTGTTCCCGGTAGTAGTAACACTTACCGGCGACTGACAGGTAAACCCGATAGTAGTTACACTTACCGGCGACTGACAGGTGTTCCCGGTAGTAGTAAGACTTACCGGCGACTTACATGTGTTCCCGGTATTAGTTACACCCACCGGCGACTGACAGGTGTTCCCGGTAGCAGTAACACTTACCGGCGACTGGCAGGTGTTCCCGGTAGTAGTAATACTTACAGACGAATGACAGGTGTTCCCGGTAGTAGTTACACTTACCGGCGACTGACAGGGGTTCCCGGTAGTAGTAACAATTACCGGCGACTGACAGGTGTTCCCGATAGTAGTAACACTGACCGGCGACTGACAGGTGTTCCCGGTATTAGTTACACTTACCGACGACTGACAGGTGTTCCCGGTAGTAGTAACAATTACCGGCGACTGACAGGTGTTCCCGATAGTAGTTACACTTACCGGCGACTGGCAGGTATTCCCGGTAGTAGTAATACTTACCGGCGACTGACAGGTGTTCCCGGTAGTAGTAACAATTACCGGCGACGGACAGGTGTTCCCGATAGTAGTAACACTGACCGGCGACTGACAGGTGTTCCCGGTAGTAGTAACACTGACCGGCGACTGACAGGTGTTCCCGCTAGTAGTAATACTTACAGACGAGTGACAGGTGTTCCCGGTAGTAGTTACACTTACCGGTGACTGACAGGTGTTCCCGGTAGTAGTTACATTTACCGGCGACTGGAAGGTGTTCCCGGTAGTAGTAACACTTACCGGCGACTTACAGGTGTTTCCCGTAGTAGAACACAAACCGGCGACTGACAGGTGTTCCCGGTAGTAGTAACACTTACCGGCGACTGGTAGATGTTCCCGTTAGTAGTAACACTTACCGGCGACTGGTAGATGTTCCCGTTAGTAGTTACACTTACCGACGACTGGCAGGTGTTCCCAATAGTAGTAACACTTACCATCGACAGACAGGTGTTCCCGGTAGTAGTAACACTTACCGACGACTTACAGGTGTTCCCGGTATTAGTTACACTTACCGGCGACTGACAGGTGTTTCCGGTAGTAGTAACACTTACCGGCGACTGGCAGGTGTTCCCTGTAGTAGTAAAAGCCCTGCGCCTCCTCGACACACTTAACGTCCACCTTCCCCTGGCTGCCCACTCGGTACACGTTCGACTCGTCGTTTGGCCATTTCACCTTCACCGCATTTCTCGTACCAATTGCAGACCCGTAAGGTCGGATGTCAACTACGGACCCTTTGGACCCCATACCACCTTCATATAACAGCAGTACTGTGAACGGTGTGTGATTGATACACATGCAACTCTCAAATGTTGTTTTATTGGATATAAATGTAATTACATTACGCTGAGGTGACAAGACGTAACACAATAATAGTGTAGTGCTCGAGTGAAAATGTACACGTGACTCAATGTTTGCTGTAACATCGATATAAATGTGATACAAATATCGATATCGACACAAATTTATGAAATAACTTCCTTCTTTTTTATTGCAAATTAGGCCATTTGTAGTAATGCGCATGCGTACCATCCTGGTCGCCGAACTCCCAGTGAGGTCCCCTCTGAACCTTGGCTCCGGGGAAGATTCCTAGGGCCCGGATCTTGGTACCAATGGACCTCTTCGATACGGTCACCCTACAGCAGTAGTATATAATGTATAGTGGGTGTGAGCGAGGACACTCCATAGTAACGTATTCCTTTTCTAGGAATGGTTGTTGTTTTATGACTTACGGATTACACATAACGCCATTAAAATTAAGTCATATCCTACGTCTATATACATTAATTATATTGAGCTAGAATTAGTCGCTAATGACATTTAAATGTTTGTTTCTCTCTAACACCAATCCCAGGACGATGTAACGCGCGAGCTGCTGCTATACATAATTTAGCATTAGCTGGTCCATGGGCTGATTTTTGTCGTTTTCGTTACCCGACGGTATCCATTTATTTATTGATACGTTCTTTCGTTACCGGACACGATAAACAAATAAGGATACAAATGCACATTTTAAAGATTAGTAATGATACATGTATGCAGCACGTGTCGTGCCCTACATAATGTCAGATTTAACTGGTTAATATGACCAATATGTCGTGCCCTACATGATGTCAGATTAAACAGGTCAATATGACCAATATGTCGTGCCCTACATGATGTCAGATTTATCTGGTTAATATGACCAATATGTCGTGCCCTACATGATGTCAGATTAAACAGGTTAATATGACCAATATGTCGTGCCCTACATGATGTCAGATTAAACAGGTTAATATGACCAATATGTCGTGCCCTACATGATGTCAGATTAAACAGGTTAATATGACCAATATGTCGTGCCCTACATGATGTCAGATTAAACAGGTTAATATGACCAATATGTCGTGCCCTACATGATGTCAGATTAAACAGGTTAATATGACCAATATGTCGTGCCCTACATGATGTCAGATTAAACAGGTTAATATGACCAATATGTCGTGCCCTACATGATGTCAGATTAAACAGGTTAATATGACCAATATGTCGTGCCCTACATGATGTCAGATTAAACAGGTTAATATGACCAATATGTCGTGCCCTACATGATGTCAGATTAAACAGGTTAATATGACCAATATGTCGTGCCCTACATGATGTCAGATTAAACAGGTTAATATGACCAATATGTCGTGCCCTACATGATGTCAGATTAAACAGGTTAATATGACCAATATGTCGTGCCCTACATGATGTCAGATTAAACAGGTTAATATGACCAATATGTCGTGCCCTACATGATGTCAGATTAAACAGGTTAATATGACCAATATGTCGTGCCCTACATGATGTCAGATTAAACAGGTTAATATGACCAATATGTCGTGCCCTACATGATGTCAGATTAAACAGGTTAATATGACCAATATGTCGTGCCCTACATGATGTCAGATTAAACAGGTTAATATGACCAATATGTCGTGCCCTACATGATGTCAGATTAAACAGGTTAATATGACCAATATGTCGTGCCCTACATGATGTCAGATTAAACAGGTTAATATGACCAATATGTCGTGCCCTACATGATGTCAGATTAAACAGGTTAATATGACCAATATGTCGTGCCCTACATGATGTCAGATTAAACAGGTTAATATGACCAATATGTCGTGCCCTACATGATGTCAGATTAAACAGGTTAATATGACCAATATGTCGTGCCCTACATGATGTCAGATTAAACAGGTTAATATGACCAATATGTCGTGCCCTACATGATGTCAGATTAAACAGGTTAATATGACCAATATGTCGTGCCCTACATGATGTCAGATTAAACAGGTTAATATGACCAATATGTCGTGCCCTACATGATGTCAGATTAAACAGGTTAATATGACCAATATGTCGTGCCCTACATGATGTCAGATTAAACAGGTTAATATGACCAATATGTCGTGCCCTACATGATGTCAGATTAAACAGGTTAATATGACCAATATGTCGTGCCCTACATGATGTCAGATTAAACAGGTTAATATGACCAATATGTCGTGCCCTACATGATGTCAGATTAAACAGGTTAATATGACCAATATGTCGTGCCCTACATGATGTCAGATTAAACAGGTTAATATGACCAATATGTCGTGCCCTACATGATGTCAGATTAAACAGGTTAATATGACCAATATGTCGTGCCCTACATGATGTCAGATTAAACAGGTTAATATGACCAATATGTCGTGCCCTACATGATGTCAGATTAAACAGGTTAATATGACCAATATGTCGTGCCCTACATGATGTCAGATTAAACAGGTTAATATGACCAATATGTCGTGCCCTACATGATGTCAGATTAAACAGGTTAATATGACCAATATGTCGTGCCCTACATGATGTCAGATTAAACAGGTTAATATGACCAATATGTCGTGCCCTACATGATGTCAGATTAAACAGGTTAATATGACCAATATGTCGTGCCCTACATGATGTCAGATTAAACAGGTCAATATGACCAATATGTCGGGCCCTACATTATTTCAGATTAAACAGGTTAAATATGACCAATATGTCGTGCCCTACATGATGTCAGATTAAACAGGTTAATATGACCAATATGTCGTGCCCTACATGATGTTAGATTAAACAGGTCAATATTACCAATTTGTCGTGCCCTACATGATGTCAAATTAAACAGGTCAATATAACCAATTTGTCGTGCCCTACATGATGTCAGATTAGACAGGTTAATATGACCAATATGGCGTGCCCTACATGATGTCAGATTAAACAGGTTAATATGACCAATATGTCTTGCCCTACATGATGTCAGATTAAACAGGTTTATATGACCAATATGTCGTGCCCTACATGATGTCAGATTTAACAGGTCAAGATGACCAATTTGTCGTGTCATGCAGAGTATTGGATTATGCAGGTTTCAACGTACATTGTAAAGTGAATATGGTTAAGTGAACAAGATTACATACATACTCAAATTTTGTAACGCTCTACCAAAATATTATATATATTACCACGTGCCGCCGGACCTGTCCATACGCTTGAAGGCGTGGTCTAGGCTGTGGGCGTTCGTGAAGTAGCACTGACTACAGAGGTCAACATCCGGGCACTGTGTACACTGCCAGCGCATGCCATGTATGCAATTCTTATTTTTGCAATTCTTACAGTTCACCCCCGTATGCTTTGCACCTGAAATGGTTACAACAAGTGAGTATTGATGTCTAATCAGTATGGCTACCAATTGCTAGAATAAAAAGTTAACTAAGTGAAGAAAATAAGGGGAATTGTTCCCCAGACACTGGGCTAGATGTCACGTGACAACCGGACTGGTGGTGGCTAAATTAACTAAACACTGAGTAGATGTCACGTGACAACCGGACCGGTGGTGGCTAAATTAACTAAACACTGAGTAGATGTCACGTGACAACCGGACTTGTGGTGCCTAAATTAACTAAACACTGAGTAGATGTCACGTGACAACCCGACTGGTGGTGGCTAAATTAACTAAACACTGGCTAAATGTCACGTGACAATCGGACTGATGATTGCTAAATTAACTAAACACTGGCTAAATGTCACGTGACAATCGGACTGATGATTGCTAAATTAACCAAACACTGAGTAGATGTCACGTGACAACCGGACCGGTGGTGGCTAAATTAACTAAACACTGGCTAACTGACACGTGGCAAGCGGACTGGTGGTGGCTAAATCCACTAAACACTGGCTAGATGTCACGTGACAACCGGACTGGTGGTGGCTAAATTAAGTAAACACTGGCTAACTGACACGTGGCAAGCGGACTGGTGGTGGCTAAATCCACTAAACACTGGCTAGATGTCACGTGACTACCGGACTGGTGGTGGCTAAATAACCTAAACACTGGCTAGATGTCACGTGACAACCCGACTGGTGGTGGCTAAATTAAGTAAACACTGGCTAACTGACACGTGGCAAGCGGACTGGTGGTGGCTAAATAAACTAAGCACTGGCTAGATGTCACGTGACTACCGGACTGGTGGTGGCTAAATTAAGTAAACACTGGCTAACTGACACGTGGCAAGCGGACTGGTGGTGGCTAAATAAACTAAGCACTGGCTAGATGTCACGTGACTACCGGACTGGTGGTGGCTAAATAAACTAAGCACTGGCTAGATGTCACGTGACAACCGGACTTGTGGTGCCTAAATTAACTAAACACTGGCTAAATGTCACGTGACAATCGGACTAGTGGTAGTTAAATTAGCAAACCACTAGCTAGATGTCAAGTGACACCCGGTCTGGATTAAACAGGTTAATATGCCCAATATGTCGTGCCCTATATTATGTCAGATTAAACAGGTTCATATGACCAATATGTCGTGCCCTCCATGATGTCAGATTAAACAGGTTAATAAGACCAATATGTCGTTCCCTACATGATGTCAGATTTAACTGGTTAATATGCCCAATATGTCGTGCCCTATATTATGTCAGAGTAAACAGGTTAATATGACCAATATATCGTGCCCTACATGATGTCAAATTATACAGGTCAATATGACCAATATGTTGTGCCCTACATGATGTCAAATTAAACAGGTCAATATAACAAATTTGTCGTGCCCTACATGATGTCAGATTAAACAGGTTTATATGACCAATATGTCGTGCCCTACATGATGTCAGATTAAACAGATTAATATGACCAATATGTCGTGCCCTACATGATGTCAGATTTAACTGGTTAATATGCCCAATATGTCGTGCCCTACATGATGTCAGATTTAAGTGGTCAATATGATCAATATGTCGTGCCCTACATGATGTCAGATTAATCAGGTCAATATGACCAATATGTCGTGCCCTCCATGATGTCAGATTAAACAGGTCAATATGACCAATATGTCGGGCCCTACATTATTTCAGATTAAACAGGTTAAATATGACCAATAGGTCGTGCCCTACATGATGTCAGATTAAACAGATTAATATGACCATTTAACAGGTTTATATGACCAATATGTCGTGCCCTACATGATGTCAGATTTAACAGGTCAAGATGACCAATTTGTCGTGTCATGCAGAGTATTGGATTATGCAGGTTTCAACGTACATTGTAAAGTGAATATGGTTAAGTGAACAAGATTACATACATACTCAAATTTTGTAACGCTCTACCAAAATATTATATATATTACCACGTGCCGCCGGACCTGTCCATACGCTTGAAGGCGTGGTCTAGGCTGTGGGCGTTCGTGAAGTAGCACTGACTACAGAGGTCAACATCCGGGCACTGTGTACACTGCCATCGCATGCCATGTATGCAATTCTTATTTTTGCAATTCTTACAGTTCACCCCCGTATGCTTTGCACCTGAAATGGTTACAACAAGTGAGTATTGATGTCTAATCAGTATGGCTACCAATTGCTATAATAAAAAGTTAACTAAGTGAAGAAAATAAGGGGAATTGTTCACCAGACACTGGGCTAGATGTCACGTGACAACCGGACTGGAGGTGGCTAAATTAACTAAACACTGGCTAACTGACACGTGACAACCGGACTGGGGGTGGCTAAATAAACTAAACACTGGCTAGATGGCACGTGACAACCGGACTGGTGGTGGCTAAATTAACTAAACACTGGCTAACTGACACGTGACAACCGGGCTGGTGGTGGCTAAATTAACTAAACACTGGCTAACTGACACGTGACAACCGGACTGGGGGTGGCTAAATTAACTAAACACTGGCTAACTGACACGTGACAACCGGACTGGCGGTGGCTAAATAAACTAAACACTGGCTAGATGTCGCGTGACAACCGGACTGGTGGTGGCTAAATAAACTAAACACTGGCTAGATGTCGCGTGACAACCGGACTGGTGGTGGCTAAATAAACTAAACACTGGCTAGATGTCGCGTGACAACCGGACTGGTGGTGGCTAAATAAACTAAACACTGGCTAAATGTCACGTGACAACCGGACTGGGGGTGGCTAAATAAACTAAACACTGGCTAGATGTCACGTGACAACCGGACTGGGGGTGGCTAAATTAACTAAACACTGGCTAACTGACACGTGACAACCGGACTGGGGGTGGCTAAATAAACTAAACACTGGCTAGATGTCGCGTGACAACCGGACTGGTGGTGGCTAAATTAACTAAACACTGGCTAACTGACACGTGACAACCGGACTGGTGGTGGCTAAATAAACTAAACACTGGCTAGATGTCACGTGACAACCGGACTGGTGGTGGCTAAATTAACTAAACACTGGCTAAATGTCACGTGACAATCGGACTGATGATGGCTAAATCAACTAAACACTGAGTAGATGTCACGTGACAACCGGACTAGGGATGGCTTAATTAACTAAAAACTAGCTAGACGGCACGTGACAACCGGATTGGTGGTGGTTAAATTAACTAAACACTGGCTTGATGTCACGTGACAGTCGTACTGGTGATGGCTTAGTTAATTACTTTACAATGGCTAGTCACGTGACAACCGGACTAGTGGTAGTTAAATTAGCAAAACACTAGCTAGATGTCAAGTGACAACCGGTCTGTTGATGTCTAGACTAATGGACATCTGTTGTACACACACAAATTTACTTATTTATCTCACAAAGAAATTCACTCGAACGAAGCACGGTAACGATAGTATATTCCTTGTCTAAGCCTTGCTGTTGAGTCCAAAACGATTCAAAAGAAAAGCTAGTATGACGTCGCCCTTATGAAGATGACTATTTTACTCAGTATCATTTTATTCTATGTCATTGTTTGGTGCAAGTTGACCGTTTGGCATATGCTATCAACAGGGATCTAAAACAAGTGTCAAAAGAAAGGACTAGGGGCGTTAAGGGTAATTTCCGGCCTCATCGGGGATTTAGTTGTTAAATTCGTAATCTGGAATAAATTTAGTACGCAAAGATGAAATTTCAAATTAATTCGACAATTCGTATATGAGATATGGCATTGCAAAGAGAGACATAACCTGCATGTGCGTGATTTTCGTCTATCGTGCGCTCTTTAGTGGAAGATTGGCTGTTTTGAGGGAAATGACGTAAACACTCTTCAATTTTTGCAACTAACAAATACCTATTTAACATGCTTAAACATTGTCATACCAGTGTTCATTCGTGGAAAGGATTTTTGTTTAACACATGCAGAGGCTTTTTAACTATCCAAAAACACCATATGCTGGCTATTTCGGTTGTTATTGTAGGACATCTACGCATGCGCATTGGAAAAAACGGCATTAAGGAAGATAGCGAGTCAAGTAACCAGAATGTCCACAAGGTTACTATGTGTTACTTGCCATCTGTAAGGAGAGATCACTCTCTTGTATTTACTTATAACCTTCATATAATACTTATGTTTTTATTTTGTATTAAACTGGACATACATAGTACATATATATACGTAAATAGAATTACGATGCTTACCGATAGGGGCATTATCCAAAATCCGCAAGTCATATTTGCCTCCTTTGCCCGCTCGGCAGTTACTTTTTCCGCCTTTGTCCCAGATCACGTCGTAGTTATCCTTATCATCCTTGACAACCGTTCCCATGTGACCTTCACCTTGATCGACGTTTCCATGGCTCCAGTCTGGACCACGCACAACACGCAAGCCCACAGACATGTTTTATACACACGTAGCTTCTGTAAAACAAACAAATACCCCAAAGTGATGGTGCAAAAGGATTGCAAGAAATGACATACACTAAACGATAAAATATCTAATTAAAGACCTAATAAAATCTAATGAGCTAGAAACATGATGTATCAATTAATACCTAGTATACCTGGTGAATATCCTCTCCTAGCCAGTATGACATGTATAGCATTGCCATACTCTATCAGTGAGTGTAGAAGGTCTCATCATCACATCACATCCTTTTGTCCCCTCCCCCACGACCAGTATGGTGTGGCTGTACAATTGTACAGTAAGGAACATAAAACCACTAAAGATTTTAGAGTATGGACGCCAAATCACAAACCTAACAATTTTACAGTATCAGTGATCGTTATATTTTGCATACAAACTCGGACTCCTAACAACGTCTTTCCCTGAATATGAGTTTTATAGCGCAAACTTTGTAAGTCCGACTTTTAATTGCGGGCAATTTTCAATTTTGATTGAAATGCCAACTGTTTACAAACAAACGTTATCTTTTTGCAGAATTTGAATGTTTTAAATGATGAGTTTGATTTAGAACACAGCTCTCCAGATAGACATTTATACAAACTCGTATAGAGATGTATACCGAGTTCTTCAACTTCAACAATTGATCTAGATGTGACGTTTTTAATTTAATCAATAAGATGCATGTTTTTATTGTTCTACTATTGTAAATGTATGTTTAGAGAAAGAGCTGACAAGTTGTCTTATCTCTTCGTCAACGATTTGCAAAGACTGTGGCAACTTACCGATCTAGTTTCGGTTTACATATATAAAGCATTGATCAGGAATACGATGTAATTAAAAACAACCAACATGATAAGGATTTCCACTTTTTATTACATCTACATGTATGGATTGTAACATTTTATGTTCTTAAACAATATCACTCTTTAACAAAAACTCTCTTATTTTTTAGTTTCGGTTTATGTATACGAAACCGATAGTCAATTATATTATTTACGCTTATGTTCAAATTTATTCATCATTCATTATGACAATTTCTGAATCTGATGACAACATTATCACTCACCTCTCGAGGTGTCCTGTATAAGTGACCGTGTCCGGTTCCGGACTGTCTCGATGGGGTGTTTATGGAGACTGTTATGATACAGGAAGGTAATCACACGAAATCCCCATAACTCGGTATGGAAACCCATGCTTGCTCAAACACCAGATTTGGGTCAGAAATGTCTCATCTTCTCAATTTTATTTATAGTTAAATTCCTGACTAGTACAGGAATTTTTGCTGATAATTTAGTATTTTAAAATTGTAATCGCGACAATCAAAACCACCACGTAAAGTACAAAATAGCCATCACAACGTAAACCTGTCAATTTGTCATAACCACGTAAAGTATACTGTCAAATAACCACGTAAAGTATACTGTCAAATAACCACGTAAAGTATACTGTCAAATAACCACGTAAAGTATACTGTCAAATAACCACGTAAAGTATACTGTCAAATAACCACGTAAAGTATACTGTCAAATAACCACGTAAAGTATACTGTCAAATAACCACGTAAAGTATACTGTCAAATAACCACGTAAAGTATACTGTCAAATAACCACGTAAAGTATACTGTCAAATAACCAACACGCAACTAAACGTCGGACTTACAAAGTTTGCGATATAAAACTCATAATCAGGGAAAGACGCTGGTAGGAGTCTGAGTTTTTATGCAAAATATAACGAGCACTGCTACTGTACCATTGTTAGGTTTGTGATTTGGTGTCCATACTCTAAAATCATAAGTGGTATTATGGTCCTTGCTTTACAATTTTAGTGGTTAAATACACAGTATAAAAAGTATAATTGTCAGTGATTTGAGCTCTCGTACAGTATAATTGTCAGTGATTTGAGCTCTCGTACAGTATAATTGTCAGTGATTTGAGCTCTCATACAGTATAATTGTCAGTGATTTGAGCTCACATACAGTATAATTGTCAGTGATTTGAGCTCTCATACAGTATAAATGTTTGTGGTTTGAGCTCTCATACAGTATAATTGTCAGTGGTTTGAGCTCTCATACAGTATAATTGTCAGTGGTTTGAGCTCTCATATTATATAATTGTTAGTGGTTTGAGCTCTCATACTGTTTAATTGTCAGTGATTTGAGATCTCATATTATATAGTGTCAGTGGTTTGAGCTCTCATACTGTTTAATTGTTAGTGGTTTGAGCTCTCATACAGTACAGTTGTCAGTGATTTCAGCTCTCATACTGTATAATTGTCAGTTATTTGAGCTCTCATACTGTATAATTATTAGTGGTTTGAGCTCTCATACGGTTTAATTGTCAGTGGTTTGAGCTTTCATACTGTATAATTGTCAGTGGTTTGAGCTCTCATACAGTATAATTGTAAGTGGTTTGAGCTCTCATACTGTATATTTGTCAGTGGTTTGAGCTCTCATACTGTATAATTGTCAGTGATTTGAGCTCTCATACTGTTTAATTGTTAGTGGTTTGAGCTCTCATACTGTATAATTGTCAGTGGTTTGAGCTCTCATACTGTATAATTGTCAGTGGTATGAGCTCTCATACTGTATAATTGTTAGTGGTTTGAGCTCTCATACAGTATAATTGTCAGTGATTTGAGCTCTTATATTGTATAATTGTCAGTGATTTGAGCTCTCGTACAATATAATTGTCAGTGGTTTGAGCTCTTATCTCTCTTAAAGTATAATTTTCAGTTATTTTATCTGAGCTCTCACTGTATAATAATTAGTGGTCTGGGCTGTCAAACCACCACCGCGTAAAGTACCGTCAGATAAACACCACCACGTTAAATAACAACGGAAAGGGACAATCAAACTAATTTCTTTAGCAAACATTACTATAATGATCCACTAACGTACGGCTGACGAATGATTTTATAATACTGACGGGAGATACATTGTAGCTGGTCTAGTTGTTACGGGCTCCCATACATGTATCTATATATAGCTATAACTTCCAGGAACGTGGAGTATATATAACCTCATTCGTTGTTAGTACAGCCGTGACCGCTTATAGGGATCAAGTTATAAACAAGTAAACGGTAACGACATTGTCACTTCCTCATTTTGTGGTAATTACAATTCATCCTCGTTGACTGTGTGGGTGCCTACATGTGATCAGAGACGTATATCTATCTCTGGCTTTTTATGTCTCTGGTGTGGTAGTGTGTAAGTTATTCGTCTACATTTTATCTATTAAAAGCTAACCATGAGTTTTACACAATTACATCCTGATCGATATATCCGTGAATTGATTTTTTATCAATGTCGATCGGACCTGCTGTGTATCTGAACTGTGTAAACAAAACACAACAGATAGGTTTATAGGTTAAACTAATGTAAAGATAAAATATATAAATATATGTTTTTAACTATGGGCTTCCAAGAATTGTTGGTTGCATGCACACGTATAGGTCATAAGTATCGCCAGTGTACATGAACCAAAACAATCGTTTGTTGAGACTCGTATTATTTAAATCAATGATTATTAAATTATACACGACGGATCGAGCGGACAACACAATAAGTCAAATTATCGAGGCACTCCACTCCAATTCATCTCGGCAGAAAAGCTTGTCTGTGACGTATACACACACCCGCCTCAGAAAAGCTTGTCGGTGACGTTTACACACACCCGCCTCTAACTCCATCCTCTGCTTCACTTATTCGGAGAAGTTTCGTTTCCTGTGTTTGACACTTTTTAGTTATTCCTATAATTTATGAAATTGGGTTCGGTGAGGAGTTTCCCATGACGACTTTTTACCGAAGAGATATCGGAGTTGTCGAGTGGTTGATCCTGTTGTTTAGCTACAGTTGTATCCCAGACGTTCTCGTGTACATTACTGGCATATCTAGCCGACTTCTACTATTCCATAGTTTAACATTTTACATACGTTTACTGGCGTCTACAACATATAACTACAGAATACTTGTAGCCATCCATTATTTAGTCTATCATGATTTTATGTAAATTATGTCGGATTTCTTACAAATACTGTAATATATTGTTTGTGTGTCTTTTATATTTGGCGATTTTCCCCCATCTTATCTCCAGATTTCTACATTTAATTGATTGCTTTTTGATTTTTTTTAATGGCACTGAATAAATCCAAGATATTTAAATATTTCTTCTCGCGATCGGTAATCAAATGCTTTGTAAACACATAACGTTCATCGAAATCTATCATAATATATGTTAAATCTTGAGGAAAAGAAACATACTTGTATTATCTTTAGGCTTTTGATAGAGTTTGGCATAAGGGTCTGATTGAAAAGCTTAAATCTTATGGAATTACAGGAAATTTCTTGAAGTGGTTAATTAATTATCTACAGGCCCGACAACAAAAAGTTTTTATTAGTGAATCATTTTCGAATAGTCAGTTATTAAAAGCTGGGGTACCTCAAGGCTCGGTGTTTGGTTCGATTTTATTTCTAATCTATATCAATGATATTTCCAAAAATTTAATTAGCGTATTTAGACTTTTTGCTGATGATACTTCTTTAATATTTGGTTCTAACTGCAACGAAATTGAACGAGTAATGAATCCTGATCTTCAATGTATAAATGCATGGTCCAAGCAATGGTTAGTTACATTTAATTCTAATGAAACAGATGCTCTATTTATCTCAAACATTTAAAAAAAAATAAAGATCTGGAGCTATTGTTTGGCGGCAGCATTTTAATTTTTTCTGAAAACCATAAGCATTTAGGGGTAACTTTTAGTGCAAATGCTAAATGGGGTGATCATGTTGAAAATATTTATAAACGTGCTTCAAAACGGATAAATGCTTTTAGACAATTAATATTTCTGGTGAATAGGAAAGTTCTTAATAAAATATATACATGTTTCATTCAACCTATAATGGAATATGCTTGTGAACTCTGGAGTGGTTTATCTAAATTCCATATTGATTTGTTAGAAAAACTTCAACTGGAAGCTGCTAGAGTAGTAATGGGTTGCCAGTATATGCAAGTTCTCAATCTTTATATTTTGAAACGGGATGGGACACTTTGAATATCAGAAGAGAACGAAGAAAGCTAACTTTATTTTACAAAATGCACAATAAACTAACACCGTCATATCTTTATACATTACTTCCAGGTTTAGTATGTGATAGAACTCCATATCCCCTTAGAAATAACAATAACTATACCATGCATAACTATATTCTTTCCAATACTAGATCATCATATATCCCAGCAACTACAAAAAAATAGAATAACTTATCAGAAACCACTAGAAATCAAACTACAGTTAGTAAATTCAAAACTGCTATAACTCCGGAATATCATAAGCCATTGTGTTTCTTTAATTACAGACCCCGTCGCCTTAATATCTTATTAACTAAACTTAGACACAATTCTAGCCAACTGAATTATGATCTCTTTCGTGTGAACCTTGTAGAATCTCCTTTTTGTGCCTGTGGCCACCCCTGTGAAAACTTATACCATTATTTTTTCCAATGTCCAATGTACAGGAACATCAGACATGAAATGTTAAATAAGTTGATACCATATCATCCTGTGCACCTAGAGTTACTATTGTCTGGAAATGTTGAATTATCAAATGTTGACAATGAGCGTATTTTTGAAATTGTTCAGACTTTTATTTATTCAAGTGACCGTTTCTAAACAAAACTTCGTGTGAACAGGTATATGTATCTAATCTGTCATAATCTCTTCTCTCCTAAACCTCTCATTCTGCTCTGTAGGTCTATAGAATAA
>NW_018407411.1:109415-130575 GCF_002113885.1 Mizuhopecten yessoensis | reverse complement strand
TTGCAATTACATGATCGGGGCAGAATCGGACTAAATTATATATATATATATATATATTTATATTATTATATCTTTTTTATCGGGTATAAGATATATGTATTAGATATCTATAAGTATCATTATCGGGTATAAGATACATTTGATAAAAGGATTGCAACGAATTATATGGATCGGGCTGGAACGGGCGACGATTTACTGGAACGGACAGAAACGGGCGCCGATTTACTGGAACGGACAGAAACGGGCGCCGATTTACAGGAACGGACAGAAACGGGCGACGATTTACAGGAACGGACAGAAACGGGCGACGATTTACTGGAACGGACAGAAACGGGCGCCGATTTACAGGAACGGACAGAAACGGGCGACGATTTACAGGAACGGACAGAAACGGGCGACGATTTACTGGAACGGACAGAAACGGGCGCCGATTTACAGGAACGGACAGAAACGGGGCAGGATCGGACTTATTTATATATATTTATTGTATATATTTAATTATCCTTATCGGGTATAAGGTAAATTTGATAAAAGAATTGACAATTGCTGAGTGACAATAGTGCAAAATGTAGCGTGAACGGAATATTCTAAACGACAAAATTAATGCCATTAACAATTTATATAATTATAATTAAATAAATTCAAGTATGCAGAGTCCGTTCCCTCGTGGTTGTTGGACTGTCAGTATGTCATTTTCATAAAAAAATGTTTGGTGTCCAACAGCTTTGCTGCATTTTCTTGTTAAAAGTAGGCCTTCTCGCTCATGCTCATGCAGTTACTCCCCTTGGTTGAACTCTTGAGTGTTTGTACATTGCCACGTAATTTCAACCACCACCATTTTCCGCTACCGGTTTGACACATGTTGCAGCGAGAAATTAGTCAATAATTCAGTCAGTTCTTTACATATTTCGACGATTCAGTATTGAAACTACTCTGTGACTTGACGTTTATTAGAACGCCGAAAGAATGGATACGAAGTTTGGTGTAGTTACTCTGATATTGGGATTGATTTCGTACGTTCTCGGGGGAGAGTTGACATTCGAGCTGCCAGACAACGCTAAACAATGCTTTTACGAGCATATCGACAAAGGTGTCGAGTCAACACTGGAGTTCCAGGTAAACATATGGAGGGAAAATCTTTTGTTTTTAAGAAATGCGATTGTATTTATATCTATTTGCTATCTGATAATCAGTTCGGTGTTTATAAAATTAGCATGTCTGATATTTGACGTCTGTTGCGATCCGATATTAACCATGCATAAGTTGCATAATATACAAGTCCAGAACACAGTCCTGGTTGAGATGTACACCTGGTAGGACCTATACATAGCTTACCACCAAGCTGCATTGAGCTATATCTAGCATTAACGGTTACTATGATCAGGTCCAGTACACTCTGCCAATTGAGCTATATAGCTATAAAGACCTATATCGTCTAGTCATCAGTTTCCGCGCGTTATGTATTTCCACGCGGCCATTTTTTTTTTATCTCGTAGCTACGTGAGACCTGACGGACACAACACAAGGATATTTTAGACGTTTGACCATCGTCTGTAAACTGACACAAAAATTACCAGAAGTTCTTCCGGAAAACATCACCGATTAAAAAAGCATGCATACCGTAAATTTGTGGGTATAGTACGTTTTTGGGGTCAGATTTGAAAGGGAAAAAAAATGAAAATAAAATGGGGTTTTTTTTGGGAAAAAAATCCTAAAAATAAACAGTGTCAAAGTAGCATCAAAGGTAGCTTGTTGTTTATAACGCTGATTAATTAACGATTAATTGATTGGAGTCAACAAGCCCTCCTTACTGCTTCGCTTGGTGGAAGAATCCTGCAGAAACCAAACGAAGAAAGTGTAGCTAATTCCAATGCCAGAGAATCGACGATCAACTTATGATTCGACATCTCAGTGGTTTTCTCATAATTGCGAAAATGTAGTGTTTCAAGTATAGACTCTGTTCCATGTTAGTTCATTTTTTTTTTTTACCAAATCGCTATGCCTATATAGCTAGTGTGTATGTTTTTCCCTGGCTCACTTTCATGTTGACGTGATCGATAACCTCGTGAATTATTTCAATATTATAAAGCATCATAAAAATAGTGTATTCTGCTTTTATTTTTTTCCTTCGAGTAGATTTGAAGGGGATGTGTTTCAAACATTAGCACATCTTTCATCGGCTGATAAGAATGGAAAATATCATCCCGCAGCGAATAAACACTATACAGTGAAGAACCCAGATGAGCTCTTCAATGCATTCCGAAAGTTGGAAAAATGAAAGTTCTTAAAGTCGAACATGCATGCACTCAAATAATGCTGTAAAACTTTGTTTCAGGGAGGAGTAAAAAAATCGATTACATTAATACTTATGGGGAATAAAATGTGAACAAAAGGAGACAACACCATATTTTTCATTCAATTTTATTATTATTATTTTATTCTCTGCGGGATGATCATTTCCATTCTATGATATTCATTCATTTTTCATGTTAGTACCTTTTGGTATATTTCATGAGTAGGGTGTGATTTTTTTTCTCATGACTATCCTTATTGACAGAAACAAATGCCTGTGCTGTAACAACCTTTATTTACCATAAAGCTCATTTTTTGGTCGTTTTAGGAAAATGAAGCACTTTTTAGGTAGGTGAAGCAGCCTGTAATCGGCTGTAAAACTACACACAAAACCGCTTTTAATATCAAATTTATCCACCTATAATGTAAATCTGTGCGAAACTGGACTGGGTCGATCGTCAGCGGCCATGTGGCTCAGTTGGTAGAGCGTCCGTCTATAGGTTTGAACCCCGGCCTGGTTGTGCATTCCTTCTAAAACTGTATTAAGCTTTATTTTCTAACATTTCAGTTTTAATAAAATTACAGAAAAGTCACTGACTACAAAAAGCATACATTTGAGGTATATTTTTATTTCTTATAAATGTAAATTTTCTGTGTTTTTTTTCCACCAACAATTTTTAACAAGACTGCTTTTATTTGATGTTTTTCTTATCAAAATTGTGATAAATCTTTTTTTAAATGTGACTCGGACTGCATTTTTTTTTGGGAAGACAATTTCATGAAAATAGCTCAAAAGACCTACATTTTGTATTCCAGAGATCAATATAAGCTGCTATAGATCTTTACAACTGCAACTGTATCTCAATCGACTCGAGTGTACTGGACGTGATATACTTAACAGGGCTAAAAACACCGGACATCATGTCATCTACATGTAAAACAGTAAAGTCTAAACATCTCTTAAAATTAAAAATGGAATAAGTCAAACCTGAAATCTTTCGTTTAATTCTTTACAAGAGTCTCATTTTTTCACCCTAAGATCTGATGATTTCATCTGAAAGAATAGCTCAAAAGATGCCATTTCAAAGTGTTATTTCTTCCCTAGGGTGTACATACACACATTTCTGTTTTAATTCTGAACACGTGTTATCTTTATTAGCCCATGGGATAATGTAATAGAAACTTCAATGTGCTATGGATCTATATGGAGTCACCACCTAATAACGTGCATTACACTCCGTGTATGTGCTGAAGGTGACAGGTGGCACACACCTTGTTGATGTTGTAAATACATGTATATTGGATATTTTGAGCTGAAATATGATTTAAAGGTTAAGCATGCATGCTCATGGATCTGTTTTACATGCGACATGTTGCTGTACCCATAATGCTCTGGTGTATATATATATATAGGAAGGATATTTCCCCGCTATTGATGTCATGGTATATATATATATATATATAGAAAGGATATTTCCCCGCTATAGATGTCATGGTATATATATATATATATATAGTAAGGATATTTCCCCGCTCTTGATGTCATGGTATATATATATATATATAGGAAGGATATTTCCCCGCTATTGATGTCACTTGTTAAATATATATATAGGATGTGGGGCAAAGAAGTAATTCCAACAGTGTGGACAAGTTTAGGTTGTCAAATTTTCGGACCTCCTTAGGATCCAGTGTTATATGAGATTTTACCGTCTATATTACTTCTTTGACCCATATATATATATAGGAAATATATATCCCCGCTATTGATGTCACTTGTTATATATATATAGGAAAGATGTTTCCCCGCTATTGATGTCATGGTATATATATATATATAGGAAGGATATTTCCCCGCTATTGATGTCACTTGTTATATATATATAGGAAGGATATTTCCCCGCTATTTATGTCATGGTATATATATATATACAGGAAGGATATTTCCTCGCTATTGATGTCATGATATATATATATTTATATAGGAAGGATATTTCCCCGCTATTGATGTCATGGTATATGTATATATAGGAAGGATATTTCCCCGCTATTGTCACCTGTCAAGGACAGGAGTCTCAAGTGTTCATGTAATATCTTATATAATGATTGTCTCTTGGTCCACCTGGGCTAGGAATATTTTCTCTTTGGCTCACTTGGTAGATCAGTGTCATACTAGTAAACCGATGGTTCCATGTTGGATCCCTGGTGAAGGCATTAAATAATGAGTATACCCACATAAGTAGAGACCTGGGAAATGTGGACAAAAATAGGTGATAAAAATAAAAACTAATTTACATGAATGCATGTTCCCAAAACCTATCAGCAGGGAGGATTCTAGCAATTTTGAAATGGGAGCCATTGACAAGGAATATCCATCAACTATCTTAGCATTGGGGATTTCACTGCCTATATATATAGAGAGAAAAAATAAGATTAACGACCGACTAAAAAACTAGCTGCTTTCACCCTTCATAGGGCTCTTCAGGTTTATTCAAAAGAACAACTTTGTGACGTCACAATTACATGTCATCACACTACAATTAAAAGTAATATCTACGAAGTTGTTCTTTTGAATATCACGATACTATTGTAGTGTGATGACATGTAATTGTGACGTCACGAAGTTGTTCTTTTGAATAAACCTGAAGAGCCCTATGAAGGGTGAAAGCAGCTAGTTTTTTGGTCGGTCGTTAATCTTATTTTTTCTATATTTACTTCCTTCACGTGGACATTTAATCCTTTTTTATTATATATATATATATATCAATCCGCCTGAAGAAGCCCTAGAAGGCAGAAAGGCCTAACGGACGATCTTGAAAATTTATGTTTTTATTCTATATATATATATATTGAAATGTTTTATCCTTGACTTTGTTATTCTTTGATTCATTATCAAATAAATAATGACTTAACTAAAACTGGCCATTGAAATGGTTGACTCCATCTGTTGTAATATTAATGGTTAATGTGTCTGATTGACGTGTATAATGTATTAATGCCTAGTACTAGCTATAGTGTATACTTGTTTTAGGTGATAACTGGAGGTCAGTATGACGTGGACATGGAACTGACCGCACCTAACAAACAGGTTCTCTACAAAGATGTGAAGAAACAGTATGACAGTTTTACCTGGACTCCTGACCAGAAGGGTATCTACCAGTTCTGCTTCAGTAACGAGTTCTCTACATTCTCCCACAAAGTGGTCTACTTTGACCTCCAGATTGGGGATGAGAAGCCTTTGTTTGATGCAGACTCTGGTAGCAAGCACCACACTGCCATGACACTGGTAAGTTGTTCACATCTCCTTGTGAATGTCAGCTTCATTGACAGTACAGTGACAGTAGAACAAAATTAAAGTAGGGCTGGCGCAATAAAGTAAAAATCCAGTATACATCAATCAATGGAATATCGCTGCATTACAATACAATAATGGAATATCGCTGCATTACAATACAATAATGGAATATCGCTGCATTACAGAAGTTTTCAAAAGCTAACTTTTATTGGACTGTTAGGTGAACATATATAACTTTACAAATAGCTGTGTAAGTGTATGTTGTGAACGGTGCCTAGAGCACATTTAACAAACATATGAAAAGCAACAAACGTCTTGCATCATCAACGCAGCGTGAATGAATCCATATGTGTTCTGATAGATATTGCAGTGAAAATTATCAGTACCGTTGTGATGGTAAAGTTGAACAAGACCATCTTTGTCAGAACTTTATAACATCAAAATAGTCAGTAGCCCCAGCCTAGAGGTAAACTTCACTAAAATGACAATCTGATAGTCCTGATGTCCATGGTTAGGAGATTTTTACACCCCTGACTATACACTGGTACATTTACTATTGGTAAGTACACTGGAAGGAGACTGGACCATATCGTACTATGTTACAACACTAGGCCTATGGCTTCAGACTTGTTGATTTTCAAGTCCTTGGAAGATGTAGTTGTGGAGATGTCCAGTGGTAGTAAATGATAGCAATCCATCAACCAAGGGAGATAACTCATGTACCAGACATACATTGTCGGGATAAATATTCTTATCACTTTCAATTAATTGTGCAATCTTTCATTCTTTGTAATCAGAGTGTATGTCGGTGTTATGCTTATCAAAGATATGCCAGTTTGACTGCTTTGCTGGGTAAAAGCTTGGTGAGGTTTCTTGGCTGTGGCACTATCTAGTGACCTTGTTGTAACAATAAAATCACTGCATGCCGATTCTGCCTGATGTTGGTGCCTTTATACCTCTATATGATCCTAAATGTCTGTAAACTATGCATGATCCTAAAGTCCACCACACCCTTAACCTTTTAAATTGCAGAACCATTCTGAGAACACAATTTCTCTATAAATTGTCGACACGTCCTAAGACTATAGTATTGGTATCAATGCTGTCTCCCTTGTGACGTCCCTAGACTGTAGTATTGTTCTCAGCATGCAGTCTCCCTTGTGACGTCCCTGGACTGTAGTATTGGTATCAATGCTGTCTCCCTTGTGACGGCCCTAGACTGTAATGTTGCTATCAGCATGCTGTCTCCCTTGAGACGTCCCTAGACTGTAGTGTTGGTATCGGCATGCTGTCGCCCTTGTGACGTCCCTAGACCGTAGTATTGGTGTCAGCATGCTGTCTCCCTTGAGACGGCCCTAGACTGTAGTATTGGTAACAGCATGCTGTCTCCCTTGTCACGTCCCTAGACTGTAGTATTGGTATAAGCATGCTGTCTCCCTTGTGACGTACCTAGACTGTAGTATTGGTGTCAGCATACCTTTTAAATTGCAGAACCATTCTGAGAACACAATTTCTATATAAATTGTCGACACGTCCTAAGACTATAGTATTGGTATCAATACTGTCTCCCTTGTGACGTCCCTGGACTGTAGTATTGGTATCAATGCTGTCTCCCTTGTGACTTCCCTAGACTGTAGTATTGGGATCAGCATGCTGTCTGCCTTGTGACGTCCCTAGACCGTAGTATTGGTGTCAGCATGCTTTCTCCCTTGTCATGTCCCTAGACTGTAGTATTCGTATCAGCATGCTGTCTCCTTTGTGACGTCCCTAGACTGAAGTATTGGTATCAGCATGCTGTGTCCCTTGTGACGTCCCTAGTCTGTAGTATTGGTATCAGCGTGCCGACTCCCTTGTGACGTCCCTAGTCTGTAGTATTGGTATCAGCGTGCTGTCTCCCTTGTGACGTCACTAGACTGTAGTATTGGTAACAGCATGCTGTCTCCCTTGTAACGTGCCTAGACTGTAGTATTGGTATCCGCATGCTGTCTCCCTTGTGTGGTCCCTAGACTGTCGTATTGGTATCAGCATGCTGTGTCCCTTGTGACGTCCCTAGTCTGTAGTATTGGTATCAGCGTGCTGTCTCCCTTGTGACGTCACTAGACTGTAGTATTGGTATCCGCATGCTGTCTCCCTTGTGACTTCCCTAGACTGTAGTATTGATATCAGCATGCTGTCTCCCTTGTCACGTCCCTAGACTGTAGTATTGGTATAAGCATGCTGTCTCCCTTGTAACTGGTATCAGCATGCTGTCTCCCTTGTGACGTCCCTAGACTGTAATGTTGCTATCAGCATGCTGTCTCCCTTGCCTTGTAACTGGACTGTAGTATTGGTGTCAGCATGCTGTCTCCCTTGTGACGTCCCTAGACTGTAATATTGGTATCAGCATGCTGTCTCCCCTGTGACGTCCCTAGACTGTAGTATTGGTATCAGCATGCTGTCTCCATTGTAACGTCCCTAAACTGTAGTATTGGTATCAGCATGCTGTCTCCCTTGTAACGTCCCTAGACTGTAGTATTTGTATCATCATGCTGTCTCCCTTGTGACGTCCCTATACTGTAGTATTGGTGTCAGCATGCTTTCTCCCTTGTGATGTCCCTAGACTGTAGTATTGGTATCAGCTGTCTCCTTTGTGACGTCCCTAGACTGTAGTATTGGTGTCAGCGTGCCGTCTCCCTTGTGACGTCCCTAGACTGAAGTATTGGTATCAGCATGCTGTCTCCCTTGGGACGTCCCTAGACTGTAGTATTGTTATCATCATGCTGTCTCCCTTGTGACGTCCCTAAACTGTAATGTTGGTATCAGCATGCTGTCTCCCTTGTGATGTCCCTAGACTGTAGGATTGGTATCAGCATGCTGTCTCCCTTGGGACGTCCCTAGACTGTAGTATTGGTTTCAGCATGCTGTCTCCCTTGTGACGTTCGTAGACTGTAGTATTGGTATCAGCATGCTCTCTCCCTTGTGACGTCCCTAGACTGTAATATTGGTATCAGCATGCTGTCTCCCTTGTGATGTCCCTAGACTGTAGGATTGGTATCAGCATGCTGTCTCCCTTGTGATGTCCCTAGACTGTAGGATTGGTATCAGCATGCTGTCTCCCTTGTGCCGTCCCTAGACTGTAGTATTGGTATCAGCTTGCTGTCTCCCTTGTGACGTCCCTAGAGTGTAGTATTGGTATCAGCATGCTGTCTCCTTTGTGACGTCCCTAGACTGTAGTATTGGTTTCAGCATGCTGTCTCCCTTGTGACGTTCGTAGACTGTAGTATTGGTATCAGCATGCTATCTTCCTTGTGACGTACCTAGACTGTAGTATTGGTGTCAGCATGCTATCTTCCTTGTGACGTCCCTAGACTTAGACTGTAGTATTGGTATCAGCATGCTTTCTCCCTTGTGACGTCCCTAGACTGTAATATTGGTATCAGCATGCTGTCTCCCTTGTGCCGTCCCTAGACTGTAGTATTGGTATCAGCATGTTGTCTCCCTTGTGACGTCCCTAGACTGTAGTATTTGTATCAGCATGCTATCTTCCTTGTGACGTCCCTAAACTGTGGTATTGTTATCAGCATGCTGTCTCCCTTGTGACCTCCCTTAACTGTAGTATTGGTGTCAGCATGCTGGCTCCCTTGTGACGTCCCTAGACTGTAGTGTTGGTATCAGCATGCTGTCTCCCTTGTGCCGTCCCTAGACTGTAGTATTGGTATCATCATGCTGTCTCCCTTGTGACGTCCCTATACTGTAGTATTGGTGTCAGCATGCTTTCTCCCTTGTGACGTCCCTAGCCTGTAGTATTGGTGTCAGCGTGCCTCTCCATTGTGACGTCCCTAGACTGTAGTATTGGTTTCAGCATGCTGTCTCCCTTGTGACGTTCGTAGACTGTAGTATTGGTATCAGCATGCGGTCTCCCTTGTGACGTCCCTAGACTGTAATGTTGCTATCAGCATGCTGTCTCCCTTGTGACGCCCTAGACTGTAGTATTGGTGTCAGCATGCTTTCTCCCTTGTGATGTCCCTAGACTGTAGGATTGGTATCAGCATGCTGTCTCCCTTGCGACGTCCCTAGACTGTAGTATTGGTGTCAGCGTGCCGTCTCCCTTGTGACGTCCCTAGACTGTAGTATTGGTATCAGCATGCTATCTTCCTTGTGACGTCCCTAGACTGTAGTATTGTTATCAGCATGCTGTCTCCCTTGTGACGTCCCTTAACTGTAGTATTGGTGTCAGCATGCTGTCTCCCTTGTGACGTCCCTAGACTGTAGTATTGTTATCAGCATGCTGTCTCCCTTGTAACGTCCCTAGACTGTAGTATTTGTAGAACCTAATTGCTTTGCTCCCTGCCATGGTTAATCTTATTTTACGTTTGTTTAAGTGAATTATGCAAGATCACTGATGAAGTGCACTTTGTTTTTTATGTACAATTTAGAGGTTGTGATTTTTTCTGGTAATTTTGTCATTGGTCAATTTAATATCTATTTCCATGTCATCTTTCATAATTCACTTCATTATTTTGTGACCTTCACCTTCACCAGGTTGAGCTAATGCCATTGTGTGGAATCGTTCATCCATCTCAGAACAATTTCTTTAAAATAATATAGTTTAAAAGAATTAAACCAAATATAACTGGAAAGAGGTTGTTGGGGTTAAAAACTGTACAATCTCCCAGTAGCTAAATGACAGTGCCAAAAGGTATAAATTCAAATTGGCCATAGTGTATTTAGCAACTACTTCTCTGGAATGAGTGTATCCACCATATTTGATTGTGAGTACAGATGGTGATGAGTCATGCAGAGGGGCTGACCTTTAGGGGGCTAAGGGGCATGGGAAATAAGGGATATAACTTTTAAAGGGTTGCTGTCTCCACCCTATAACCATACACCTTCTTATTTGGCATAATAAGAGTCCAACAGAATCATGCTACCAGGAGTGGCTCTGGGGTCTAATACAAATACTTGACTCCACAGATGTTATAAAGTCAGTCAGCTGAGCTTCCAGACCCATTTCCAAAACATTGAATATGTCTTGTAGCTTTCATTATCAGTCGTCCACATTAATCATTACATTTGTTGGTTTTCTGACCGTGAAACTTAACTGTATTTGTTACTTCTCCTATCCATAGATAGTGAGCTTTTGGATTACAAGTTTTGAAATATTTTAAACTTAAGATATAGATCTTGTCATTTGTTAAGTCTTTTTATAAGATCATATTTTTTCAGTGTTTTGATTATCTGTATTGATATTAGATGTTTCAAAGGAAGAAAGTCTGTGTGCAAAGTTTGAGATATTTAAATATAAAACATTCAGTTGGTAATTAGAACAGCAAAAAGTACAACTATCATTTATGTGATATAAAGAAGATATTTACCCCAACTTTTTTTCTCTATGAAGAGTAAACAGCTTCCACCAACTAAGACAGGATTTAGGGCAACAATAACTCATAAATATAATAAGTATGTTTATGTACTAATTATGTAGTGATAGGATTGTGGTGTGAGGAGATGACCCTTTGTTTCCTGTTTGTCAGCAGTAATTAATGCATGTGGTAGAGTTGGTATTGTGGTGGAGTAATGGACATCTATTTTATCTTTTATTGCAAGACATAAAAAAATGAGCATATCTTTGCCAAGCATAACATATTTTTACAACATACTAAACCTAAAGCGAAAACAATATGGGACATGGATTTCTTATCATTTAATTGTAGATGGAAACCTCGTCTGTGAGCGTGCACGAAAACCTGAAGGTGATCCTGGACTACCAAACACATCACAGACTGCGGGAGGCACAGGGTCGCGTCTACGCGGAGGACTTAAACGAGAGAGTTTTCTATTGGTCGATAGGCGAGTCACTCATTGTGCTGATCATTGGGATTGGACAGGTTCTTGTGTTGAGGAGTTTCTTCACAGACGCACGACACACCTCTAAGCCGTGAGAACTGTGTGACTAGGCCGTGAGAACTGTGTGACTAGGATGTGAGACTTGTGTTAAGAGAACATCAGAACTGTATTATGAGGAGAAATGTGTGATGAGGCCCAAAGGAACTGTGACTTCTATCAATTTCTTTAGGCACTTTAACTCGCGATCGTCTTTTGGCACTTACTCAGTGAATGTTTAACAGAATACCAAGTGATTACTGTCTTGTTGAGTCACCCCAGCTGGGAAACACATATAAACAGCCTACACTTTACAACAACCTTATATCAATTAAATTCCAGCCTAACAGTAATGTATGAAAACTGCTATTCAGTGTCAGTTTAACTCATTCACCCCTGAATACACATTTGAACTCTTCCAATTCCAAACTTGGAATAGTTAATTATGAAATTTCAGGGGTGAAGGAGTTTAACAACATTATCAGTGGGACCTTGTAGCTGTAGGACTGAACAATCACAAATCATGGCATTCACCTTTGATTTTCAATTGATCTGATCATCAGTTATGTGAACTTTGACCCCTTCATGAGTAATTGCTAAATAGCGAGTTAAGACAGGTAGGATAGAAAGTAGGCGTGATGGCAATATCACCTCAGTGACATATAGCATTATAAGGACCTTCCTGGACACTCCAACATAAACAATACTCTAGTGGAACCTTATTGAATCTGTTTGTCTAGATATGTGTCCAGTTGAATGAGGTTCTTCTGTTAACAGATATCAATCAATTAGTGTTACTTTATATCAATTTTCTGAAAATCTAGAATCAGAACTACCAATGACAAGTACTGAATACACATATTTATCTAATTTACCCACCTAACCCTGAAATGGAATAATATCAAAATTTGGAATTTTAACCCAAATCAAAATTGAAACTTTTGATAAAATATACCTGACATCTGTACAGCGTCACACAAACTTTGAGTCAGTCATACTTTAGGGTCATCATTGTGATATTATGCATTAAATTTTGTAACTTGCATTTGACAAATGATTCCTGGACCTAAGTTATAAAAGTAAGCATGATTTTTATGTGAAACGTTAGTCGTGTAGTGTTAAATCCTGTATTAGAATGTTTGATAAATTGTCACTGGTTTTCTTTACCCTATTGGTAAGTGCACCACGTCCCTCCGTATGTAGATGTATATTGACCTATACATACAAAATAGTTCAGGATTCTCAGGTCAAAGGTGAACATGTCTCCAGAACAGGCAACAGCAACATGTTACAGCCTCTTTGTAATGGTTCTGTGTATCATGAGATCAATAGTGTTATATTAGATGTGTGTGTGGAAGTAGGTGAGCATGTCTGGTGTACTGTGTGAAATACTGGAATAATGAGAGGGGAGGTTTCTAAAGAGGTTAGTATGATAATAATTGATGATGGCCGCGTAATGGTAGAATACTAGTAGCGTGTTTAGGTACATGAATGCATTCAAAGACATTGAAGACATGTTTGGATGTCAGGAGTGGTGCATTGACACACCAGGTATGTGCTATACCTACAAATGTGTGTCTACAGGAGTGGTGCATTGATACACAAGGTATGTGCTATACCTACAAATGTGTGTCTACAAGTGCTTAATATATATTATGATAATTAGGTAATGATAGGGAACATGAACAGATGGAAATAAAGTTTATCTAAAGAGTATGAAACACATACCTGGGAATAAGCTGCTCATTTGTTGTGGTTGGCTGTATGTGGACAAACTGTCTGTTACAATGTAGGAAACGAGCTAAAAGACTGCCAGTAACAAGTATTGGACACCTCAAATACATCTAAAATGAAACTCATCAGCGCCTGTTTAAGTTTGACCATATTTCATAACTTTAAGGTAAAAAACAGTTAAAATCCAGTAGAAGTGCTTTGTTGAAACAGCTAGGTCAAAGAGTTGTATTTTGAATTTTCCACACATTTTAAATGTATTGATAATATGTCCACCAAATCTTTTGAGTGAGACTGGTTCGAGGGATGTGTGGGAGGATGACAAACAGTAAGAGTGGGTCAGATCAGTGAGATGGGAGGTACTGCTAGAAGTTGAGAAGCTCAATAAAATAAAAGGTGATGATCTAGGGGGATGGGAGGATAAATAAGGGGAGGTAATGTAGAGGAGAGGTTTAACAAGGGCAGTAACATAGGGGGAGCATAATTAAAGTAGCCTTAAAATCTTATATTTTTACAATATTCCAATTCTGTACATAAATATATAAAATAACAGTACTACCATATTGTAAATAATCATAACATAGTATAAGTCTAGTCACTGTGGTAAAATCATTGTGTTCCCTGAATTAAGAGCCAAAGTTTTAGAATGGGATTTTTGAATTTGTTGTTTTGAAAATATGAAGGATTAATTATTTGGCTGCACATGACTGTTTGGTGTATACATCTATAGTGTTGGTATAGTACATGTTTACATAATAAGTTGGGGTAATACTTTAATCTGGAAGCAGACACTTGTTTAGTGTTGATGTGTGACGTGTTATTTATTGCTTTGTGTGTGTGTGTGTTACGTACATCAGAGCTGTGTATCTGAGTGTTTCATCATTATATTTGGATATCACCATGTATCACAGGATGTTGCTTTCTAAACAACATTTATTTAAACTTTGGTCCTAGCTGAGTGTGTATGTACTACTGGTAAATTGATAGTTTCCTTTACGTCTGGTATCTTAGAATGGTAACTTATTTTAGGCAATGACACAACAGATGACATTAATATGACATCCTAAACAAGAATTCAGTTACTTCAAAAATGTTACAAACTACAAACGTATCAATAATGTAAGTACTGTTAATATAATTGGAAATCATGTCTTGATTGTTCATTACATTAAAGTTTAAACGTTTGCTTTGCTACATTTTACTATTCAAATTACATATACTTAAACAGAAATAGGTCCTGATGCTGGTGTCAATTAAACCATGTATCTCTAACTGAACTGTTGTTACACTGAGATCAGTGTTAAGGTATTAAATATGACAATGTAGAAAGGACGTCATTGTTAGGAGTACAGCAGGCAGTTGATACAGTTTGTAAGGAATGATTTAATATTAAGTTTTATTCATTACAGTGTTAACTGTTGTGAAAGATTACTCCAATGTCTGGTAGCTGTAACTTTTAATGTCTACAAATTTTGAAATATTTAAAAGAAAATAAAGAAAAAATATCAGAAAAAAATGTTTTCTTCTCAAAGAACTTAAAATTTGGAATATTTCATTTCCAAATTTTACTATTGTTGTAATGAATTTCCCAATCTTAGGGTATGAATAGCTACAAAAATGTTCTGTCGTGCAAAATCCTCTATATTTTATGTTGTATTGGGCCATTTTTCGGATCTTCTTACTGTTTGTTGTATAGCTGTGACGTATGAGAGGGACACCGTGTTAATGTGGAGCAGTATGTACAGAGGATTTTCATTTGTATCAGAAATAAACTTTTTTACAACATTTTAGCTGGCTGTTCTGATTTACCTGTGTGGCACTATATGGTTATAACACTGAAGACTTCTATGCAGGTGGTCAGGGTTTGATCCTCGAAGACGTCGTCCGCATGGAATATTTAGTGTTTTTCTCCGTCCACATCCAGGAGGAGTATAAAATGGTCTGAGATGGGTGTTGCAGTATCTGTGCTGTAGCATTCAAGTGAGGTGGCACTATGAATGATGCGGTTGGAAGCATGGCCCATCTACAAACAGAACACAATACATCTCCAGCACACATGCAAGCATACACACATAACAGGGTTCAACGCATTAAGGGCTAAGCCAAGATTGACAACCACTTTAATCAGACTCCATTTGGCAGAGATATGGCCCCTTGATTAACGAAAAACGTCATTATCTGCAGTTTCCACTTAATAACTCTAGCAAATATTAGCCAAATTCCTTCAAACTTGATTACAATGTTTGTGTTCCTCTGTTTTTCCACCCATCTCCGGCACTCTTTGGTTTTCGTGTAATAATAGTTGTAGATATTGTTCAGATGTTTCAACCAAATTCCGTATGCACATCCGACTCATGCTATGTTTGCCCATCGATGTGATTTGGGCATATTTACGGATAATCAATGAGGTATAGGGCTTTTTTCTTTTTCTTCAAGTTTCATGCTAGACATTATGTCTCAACAGCATGATACTAACATGTTTAAACCCGACCTCAATAATGTTAACCTACAATATAAATTCCACAAATTTGCTTGTTATAATTATTTTTGGAAAAAACCTGACAAAATAAAAATAGAGCAAAATTGTTGTTATAGAGAAACAGTGGACGAATTTCAACAAATCATAAAAATGTTCCTTTGCAATATATATTTAAAATAAATGCATTACAAAGAAAAAGTTTGAATGTAGCTTACTCTGATTCTACTAATTATAAGTAGTAGTCCTGTTTTGTTACAGTCAATAATATTTTGTAGCTTAAAGGCTCTCCGACCAACAGCTGGTGACTTACCTATAGGTAAACTTAGCACAAATATATAACACATTACTGATGATGTCACAGCTGTGAGCATATATACAAAGGTAAATCATTTTATAATGATGTCACAGCTGGGCATTTTGAACAAGTACAACAGTGTATCAATATAATGATGACACAGTCGGGTGTATCTAACAGGTACAACAGTGTCAATATAATGATCACACAGTCGGGTGTATCTAACAGGTACCACAGTGTATCAATATAATGATGACACAGTAGGGTGTATCTAACAGGTACAACAGTGTCAATATAATGATGACACAGTCGGGGGGATCTAACAGGGACAACAGTGTATCAATATAATAATGACACAGTCGGGTGTATCTCACAGGTACAACAGTGTATCAATATAATAATGACACAGTCGGGTGTATCTCACAGGTACAACAGTGTATCAATATAATGATCACACAGTCGGGTGTATCTAACAGGTACAACCGTGTATCAATATAATGATGACACAGTCGAGTGTATCTAACAGGTACAACAGTGTATAATGATGACACAGTCAGGTGTATTTAACAGGTACAACAGTGTATCAATATAATTATTACACAGTCAGGTGTATCTAACAGGTACAACAGTGTAGCAATATAATGATGACACAGTCGGGTGTATCTAACATGTACAACAGTGTATCAATATAATGATGACACAGTTGGGTGTATCTAACAGGTACAACAGTGTATCAATATAATGATTACACAGTCAGGTGTATCTAACAGGTACAACAGTATATAATGATGACACAGTCGGGTGTATCTAACAGGTACAACAGTGTATCAATATAATGATTACACAGTCAGGTGTATCTAACAGGAACAACAGTGTATCAATATAATGATTACACAGTCAGGTGTATCTAACAGGAACAACAGTATATTATGATGTCACAGCTTGGTGTATCTAACAGGTACAACAGTATATAATGATGACACAGTCGGGGGTATCTAACAGGGACAACAGTGTATCAATATAATGATGACACAGTCAGGTGTATCTAACAGGTACAACAGTATATTATGATGTCACAGCTTGGTGTATCTAACAGGTACAACAGTATATAATGATGTCACAGCTTGGTGTAATTAATGTAAGGAAGTGATATATAGAATACATTGTATATTTCACCAATATTTTTTATCAGGGAGGATGTCAATCATTATGATTATGCTATATAACTTTGTGATCTTATATGTGTTTCTTCCTTTCCCCATCAGATGGAGTCTGCATCAGAAGATATTCATGATGCGCTGAATGACGTGGTGGAGGTACAGACCCATTTCCGTCTCCGCGAGGCCCAGGGCCGTGTGTATGCTGAGAACCTTAATGAGCGAGTGTTCTACTGGTCACTGGGGGAGTTCTTCATCATTATGTCCATCGGAATCAGTCAAGTGTTCATCCTTAAAGGTTTCTTCACAGATAAAAAAACAACCAGTGGCATCATTACCTCTTGATCAAAATTCGAAAGTTTAGGTCTTCACTTCAATGATATTAAAAAAATGTATAGAGAAAACAAACAGCAAAATCTAAAAATGTCTGTAAAGTTCTTACAATTACTTCAATTTGACAAAAAAAGTGCAAAGTGTCATAGTTTAAGCTGTTAATTGAATTAAAGAGAAAAGAAAATTGTCTTTTCAAATTATGTTAATTAGGTAAACTTTTTTAATCATGCTGATGTCAGTGTGAAAAATGTCCAGTTGGAGAATTAAAGTTGTGGGACATGTTCACGCTGACAGTGTCTGCCAGGAACTCGCAACTAGTCTTTTTGGCAATTGTTCAATGTATCTGCACATATTATCTTATATAATTACTTTTGGCCAGTCATCATCAATATAAATGGAGAATTTACTTGGTAAAATTAGTAAATAAGGTCTGGAGAGATTTTTGTTGAAAATTCATTGAGTAATTAATTGCCAGTAGTCTGCCAGAAAAGTTGTATGTAATAGTGCCAGACTTAAAGTTTCTAGTCAATTGTTAATGGGTACAGAGTTGGGGGGAGTCAATGTTAATAAGGCCAATTGTGAAGCATGATGACCAAATTTTAATTTATTATGTACATTAATCTTCCAGAGAAATTGTATTTGAACAAAAAGCAGTCTGCTTAATGTAAGTTAGTGACACTTATCATGATTATTGTGTTTAAATGATACTTTAATTTTGTCAATTTCAGAAAAGCATCATAACTTTTTGTATCTTTTAAATAGAAGTAGATCACTTAAATCAGTAGTATAAAGTAAGACGCAATTCATAAGTTATTTTAGAAAGTTATCAAAAGAACTTATTTTTTTCATAAAGGATGTTAAGTCATTTAAAATTGGAACATTCATAGCTAATAGTAAATTGTGAAAGTTGTTTTCCCTTCAAAATGACGATTTCTTCATTTCTTCCCTTTTTTTCCATTGGTTCACTTTGACAACCAAATTTGAAATAATTACACACTTAGTAATAACTCGTACGAAATGTGTTCAATTGAGGAAAGTTGTTTAACACTTGCCAATAAAAATAAATAATTACAAAGTGTATCGAAAAGTGGGTTAGTACACTTTGTAAGGTCATAATATAAACTTATTTATTTTACAACAATTATGAAACAAATTGTTTCAACTTATATTAATCACTCTTGTTGGCCCAGATGTTAGCGCACGGGAGAAAACCCACGTGGTCGGGCAGGTGACCCCATACCTTTTCACGTCCAATCAGGGAATCGAACCCCGGTCGCCTTGGTGAAAAGCAAGTGCGCTATCCACTGCAGCACCCGACCACCCTGTATGTAAGGTCATATAGGTAGATACATTTCTGTGTGTACACATATCAAGCTTGTTTGACTCTCATAATTTCTATTACACGTTACAGGATCCATGGCAGCCGTCTGTGACGGGTGATAAGGTTATGTGTAATACGTGGTCATTTGATATGTTAACCCTAACCCTAGGTAAACACAGTTATTGTATATAGCCAGTCAGAATGCATGCTGGACAATTTGAATGTATAATTCCACATATCAGGTAAAATCCCATTTCAGGTTTTCATAATTAAGAATTCTGATGGGAGCAAGTTTCAATGTAATTTCTTGTTTCTCATGCACAAACAAATGCTGCCATGCACAAACAAATGCTGTCATGCACAAACAAATGCTGCCATGCACAAACAAATGCTGCCATGCACAAACAAATGCTGTCATGCACAAACAAATGCTGTCATGCACAAACAAGCTTAGCCTTATGAACAACATGGACTATTGGATCATTGGATTTATACACATACCATGAATTTTGAATAAAATCAATTCAGTGTGATTGCAGTACTTTTATAGAGAAAACAGTCCCAGCAGCCACTAGGAGGCTGTGGAGGTATTTAGAGTGGTAAATATTAAATAATGTGACCGCGTCCTGCACACTTTTATATAAGTGGGTCATCAGATAGGAACATGTTTCAGGTTAATTGGGTGATAATTAAATTACAGGGGAAAGGCTTGGTCAATCAAATTTACGATGGCCATATTGGGTTTACAGTTTCGATTGAACATCTATTTATGTTAACTATTTATAATTTCAGTAAGTTTTTATGTACACCAGGCATTTTTTTGTGAGAAAATAGATGGACAATCATGGTATTAAAAGAAGCAAGAACAAAAAAAGTGGTAAGAAAAGACATCACTGGTAATACTTCAAATTTGTTAAAAGGGTTTACAGAAGGTGTATTTACTGACAGTACTGGGAAGTACCTGGAACTCATCATTATGTGTAGATTACAATGTGATTCATCGGTTCATATGCAGTAGTATTTCAAGAAATGAAAACAAATGAATTATAACAAAATCAAAGAAAAATGTATGTTAGTTGATGCCTCAACCAGCATTTTAACAATTTACCGTGTATTGTCTTGTAACATAATAATCATTGTACACACCAACACAAATAATTATAACAAAGTGTGTTGTCATCTTAAAACACTAAGTACTAATTCATATCAAGTTCATTGAGTTTTTCCAAATTTAACACACTGGAAATAATTATTACAGTGTGGGTTGTGACAGTGCAAAATTACATTTTTTTATTTTTTTTAGCAAATACTTATTATTTCCTTACTTTGAATTTCCCCTTGGTCTGCAGAAGCTTAAAATACCTTTGATCATAGTGTAAAATGGAATGTGCTGTGTGGGTGATTTGCAAGTTAGAAGTAGTGTGGAATATTTATAGATTAGGATATGCCAGATTTAGAAAAACAAAATTATTATAATTAGAAATATTATTTTGGGTGAGAAGAAACTCATTAATTGCTTGACCGTGTACTAGTATGAACTGATTGATTTTTATTCTATTGAGTCAGGTTAAATCTAGCAGGATTCTATTTTTGTTTTCTGAGATTGATCTAACTCGTTTGAATAAGGGTTTCAAGTGTTAGCCAATGGATCATTTGGTCCCTAATGAAGTTTTGCTATAATTTCTTCCAAATAAATTAACATAATGTAATATATGAAATGATAAAAGGAATAACATCTTTTGATAAAACAGAAAATAATTCAACGATTAATTATGTAAAATTTCACCGAATAATTATTTTTATTTGACTTTAGCAAAATTCAACTCACAACTGAAGGTTTTTGTCTCAAATTTATGAAGCTTTCTAAAGATCAGGATTTAAACTTTGCTGTTATACAATCATACATTACACTGGTATATTATTATTGTGTTATAGCGGTATGTACAGCTCGTCTATATATGATAAACTGAAGTTTCCTAAATAATGTCAAAAAGACAATGTGTTTGAAAGTTGACCAAGATATTTTATTTGAATCAAATTTGTGTCAGAATTATACAGTCTTATCACTTTGAGTTTTTAAAAGTGAACTGACATTACTTTTGTGAAATGTGCAATATAACTGTTCATATATGTGCAATTGAACCTTGGATGGTATACCTGAGTTATCTCCCTGTCAGAGACTGTGAGAACAGATTGTAAATGTGATATCAATAAAAAAGCATTGGGTAAAAGCAGATGAACTTTGTCTTGTTATTCCTGTTCTGTGTAACTTTTTTACATATAGAGGAAATATACAAGTATCAGTAGTCTTATTCCATTTCTGTGTAACTTGTTTACATATAGAGGAAATACACAAGTTACAGTAGTCTTATTCCAGTTCTGTGTAACTTGTTTA
>NW_018407411.1:99083-100262 GCF_002113885.1 Mizuhopecten yessoensis | reverse complement strand
CACCACACACTCCACCACACACCCCACCACACACTCCACCACACACCCCACCACACACTCCACCACACCACACACTCCACCACACCACACACTCCACTCCACCACACACTCCACCACACACACCCCCACACACTCCACCCCCACCACACACTCCATCACACACTCCACCACACACTCCACCATTTTGATTTTCCTGCTCTGTCATGTAACACCTAAAAGTTTCTAATTCTACATCTGTTAGGTTTGACTTTAACATTTGCTTTAAGTATTGATAAAATAAAATAAATGAAAATGAGAAAAATGTCATCAATAAACTCATAGAAAAAGTGGAAATCCAAAAAAAGGCCCAATGGGCCTGCATCGATCACCTAAAAAACTTAATAGTCCTTCATTTCAGCATGCTACTGGCCAAATATCACCACCCTATGCATTTTGATTTGATATACAGAAGAACTTGTTTAAATGTTTTCGACACATTTTACCCTTGTTTCATCACTAAAAGCCTCTTGGTTATTCGGAAGAAATTGTTTCGGACGCGAGACAGATGATGGAGGCTGCTTCTTCGGGCCAGGTGAGAATTAGGCGCGCACAACTATGTAGGATACTTATGATGTTTCAACAAATATCGGTCAAGAAAGATACAATGTATCAGAAAAGAGACATAAGGTCCCATAAAAATGACCATATCAAATTTAATTAGCTATTAGGTATTCACAGTGTGTTGACTACATCAGTGGAGTTTCAGCAAGAATATTCATACTAACTCCAACTTTTCAACACCAGGAAACTGAACTGTAGAAGGGTGTGCTCACTATCTCTAGCTTCCCTGTTGATCTTAACTTTACTGATGTATGCAAAAACAATATACGCCCTTCGAATGCCATATAGTGTTATATACTTTCTTACATTGAAATAAGATCTGCATCATTCTAAGAGTGGTTAGCTTACATGCTATAAAAAAATGTAGAAGAAAATCAAATATTGAAATGAACAAAGGGCAATAACTTTTGCAAAAATTGGCAAATCAAAATTCTTTTAAGGGAGACACAACTTCATATCATGATTATAATGTATAATAAGTTTCAAAAAGATCCGTTGAAAAATGTAGGAGGAGATTGCCGGACAAAAAACAAATACTGAAATAAACAAAGGGCAATAACTTTTTCAAAAATTGTTGAA
>NW_018407411.1:96686-99062 GCF_002113885.1 Mizuhopecten yessoensis | reverse complement strand
CACCACACACTCCACCACACACCCCACCACACACTCCACCACACACCCCACCACACACTCCACCACACCACACACTCCACCACACCACACACTCCACTCCACCACACACTCCACCACACACACCCCCACACACTCCACCCCCACCACACACTCCATCACACACTCCACCACACACTCCACCATTTTGATTTTCCTGCTCTGTCATGTAACACCTAAAAGTTTCTAATTCTACATCTGTTAGGTTTGACTTTAACATTTGCTTTAAGTATTGATAAAATAAAATAAATGAAAATGAGAAAAATGTCATCAATAAACTCATAGAAAAAGTGGAAATCCAAAAAAAGGCCCAATGGGCCTGCATCGATCACCTAAAAAACTTAATAGTCCTTCATTTCAGCATGCTACTGGCCAAATATCACCACCCTATGCATTTTGATTTGATATACAGAAGAACTTGTTTAAATGTTTTCGACACATTTTACCCTTGTTTCATCACTAAAAGCCTCTTGGTTATTCGGAAGAAATTGTTTCGGACGCGAGACAGATGATGGAGGCTGCTTCTTCGGGCCAGGTGAGAATTAGGCGCGCACAACTATGTAGGATACTTATGATGTTTCAACAAATATCGGTCAAGAAAGATACAATGTATCAGAAAAGAGACATAAGGTCCCATAAAAATGACCATATCAAATTTAATTAGCTATTAGGTATTCACAGTGTGTTGACTACATCAGTGGAGTTTCAGCAAGAATATTCATACTAACTCCAACTTTTCAACACCAGGAAACTGAACTGTAGAAGGGTGTGCTCACTATCTCTAGCTTCCCTGTTGATCTTAACTTTACTGATGTATGCAAAAACAATATACGCCCTTCGAATGCCATATAGTGTTATATACTTTCTTACATTGAAATAAGATCTGCATCATTCTAAGAGTGGTTAGCTTACATGCTATAAAAAAATGTAGAAGAAAATCAAATATTGAAATGAACAAAGGGCAATAACTTTTGCAAAAATTGGCAAATCAAAATTCTTTTAAGGGAGACACAACTTCATATCATGATTATAATGTATAATAAGTTTCAAAAAGATCCGTTGAAAAATGTAGGAGGAGATTGCCGGACAAAAAACAAATACTGAAATAAACAAAGGGCAATAACTTTTTCAAAAATTGTTGAAACGAAATTCTTTTAGGGGAAACACAACTTCATATCATGATTATAATATATACCAAGTTTCAAAGAGATCGGTCAAAAAATGTAGGAGGAGATTGCCGGACAAACAAAAGTTTACGCCGGCCGGCCGTTGACGGGCGTATAAAAACAGGCAAAAGGACCTATGAATTATATTTAAGCTTTCGACTGGTCCTAGTCAACAATGGATGCTCAGGTTTAACTGATCTGAATGGTTATGCAATCAACTACAGTATGTTCAATCATGTAGGGTTTGACCATAGATGGTAATGGACTAACTACTAGAATCCTCCCAGTTTTTTTAAGGAATAGGAACTAACCAGTCTATACAGAAAAAAACACTTCATAATAAATCATGGGTTCCGTCAATAGCCAAAATTTAATTGACCAAATGTTCACATTCTTGAGACAATTCCTTTCACTGGGACACAAAAATTGAGGAACCAACATTTCAATTAGAAAACACAGATGGGGGAATTTCTCACAGTGTATTATTGACTTGGTCCTTACTGAGAACTGTTATATAAAGCACTCACTCAACGGATCTTGTTGATTCTCACTCTGGTTTAAATAGTTTCTATGCAGGGTTATATTTACCCTCACATGCTGTTATACCAGACATAAAGAGGCCCTCAAAGTCCACCTTGTCTGTTATTTCCATCTTTGTTACGTTGAATATGGTCCATGTATATAAAAAAGCCTGGAACCATTTACCTCTATTTTTCTCCTTGGGACAATGTAACCCTAACTACTCCAAGGGAGCCAGACAACGTTGAGTTTCCTTCCCCTTCGGCCTCTCACTGCCCCCGCTAACAGTGTTTAAATACTAGATTATAGGACTTACCTCACTTTTACCGTTTACAATGTCTCCAACCCGCTAACAGTGTTTTAATACTAGATTATAGGACTTACCTCACTTTTACCGTTTACAATGTCTCCAACCCGCTAACAGTGTTTTAATACTAGATTATAGGACTTACCTCACTTCTACCATTTATAATGTCTCCACCCCGCTAACAGTGTGTAATACTAGATTATAGGATTTACGTCAANGGCGACTGGCAGGTGTTCCCGGTAGTAGTAGCACATACCGGCGACTGACAGGTGTTTCCGGTAGTAGTATCACTTACCGGCGACTGGCAGGTGTTCCCGGTAATAGTAACATTTACCGGCGACTGGAATA
>NW_018407411.1:59883-86588 GCF_002113885.1 Mizuhopecten yessoensis | reverse complement strand
AACACTAGATTATAGGACTCACTTTTACCATTTACAATGTCTCCTGCTGTTTAGCTATAGGTGTGATCAGGAGGAAGTGCATACATTTAAATATGGAGTTAACTCCCTTGGTCAAAGATCATGCTCCCGTACAAGTCAAAATCCTTGACAGTTGTTTTCGATAATAAATATTTTCAATGTTTAACAGCAGACATTGTGCCAAGCTTATGTACCCTTCTGAGTAGCGTTATCATAATTACAATCACATACCAGTATTAATCAGCTATGCTCCTCTTATATTGTAATATGGACATTTTCAAGTATTGAAGTTCCTGTATTTACTGAATCAGTAATGTACTCACAAATACATACTTTAAGTTCACTATGACGAAAAATATTAAAGCAGCATTGTGAAATTAAATTTTCACATAGCAGATTTATCGGTAGTTTGACAAAAAATGCCAAAATGTCCATATTACATGCCCTGTATTATTGATGAAGGACTCAAAGAAGAGAAAAAGATCAAATGATTTATTCATGATCAGCATGGCAGTATAGAAGTTAGAACAATAATTACATTTAGATTATATAGTGTTCACACACAGGTGACGGATCCTACAAGGAAAAGTGTAGGGGAAAGAGATTCTTGTACACATAAGTCATACTGTGAACATGATTCTATAATATAAACCTCATCTCTGATGATACAATCCCAGTTGTAAAAGTTCATTTTTCATGTACAAACTGTTCAAACATTGATCACATGGTCTGTTTATAATCTCAGGGCAATGACCTAGTCCTCCAACAACTGGCCCCGCTGATTAGTGATCCACTTTGTGGTGAATCTTTGTGGTGGGACCTCTGGGTCAGATCTATAATCAAAGTTTCTTTTGTACATTACCTACTCACAAGAACAGCTGTTTGATCTTTGGTATAAAAATAGACATAACTTTACAAAGTGTAGCCTGTAGTCTCATCTAAACCGAAATGATCCAAATCACATGTTTATACATCGTAATGACTACTGAGCGGTATCAGTAGTACTGATACAGGAATGATTGATATAACCTCTCCACACAGCAATCGTGTTGAACTTATTATCCACTGCATGATAAGAAAGGACAGATGCAATACCCCATTTTACACATTCATCCCCAGGTACTAGCCTCGTCTGTCAAAACACCTAATATATAATATATTATAGAATATAGGTGTATTGACAGACGTGGCTAGTACCTGTGATTTAACTTTGAAAATTACCATTCAAATTCATGAATTTAAATCAGCCAGAGTATAAATGGTGTAGAGGAATGATTAACAAAAATATCTCTGACTGCGTGCTGTTGCCTTCATAATCACTATCTATCAGTCTCAATCAAACAAATCAGTTATCTAGATAAAACCCACATATAGTTATCTAGATAAGAACCACTACATAAAGTTATCTAGATAAGACCCACTACATATAGTTATCTAGATAAGACCCACTACATATAGTTATCTAGATAAGACCCACTTATAGTTATCTAATAAGAACCACTACATAAAGTTATCTAGATAAGACTCACATATAGTTATCTAGATAAGACCCACATATAGTTATCAAGATAAGACCCACTACATATAGTTATCTAGATAAGAACCACTACATATAGTTATCTAGATAAGAACCACTACATAAAGTTATCTAGATAAGACCCACATATAGTTATCTAGATAAGACCCACATATAGTTATCTAGATAAGAACCACTACATATAGTTATCTAGATAAGACCCACATATAGTTATCTAGATAAGAACCACTACATATAGTTATCTAGATAAGACCCACATATAGTTATCTAGATAAGAACCACTACATATAGTTATCTAGATAAGACCCACATATAGTTATCTAGATAAGAACCACTACATATAGTTATCTAGATAAGACCCACATATAGTTATCTAGATAAGAACCACTACATATAGTTATCTAGATAAGACCCACATATAGTTATCTAGATAAGAACCACTACATATAGTTATCTAGATAAGACCCACATATAGTTATCTAGATAAGAACCACTACATATAGTTATCTAGATAAGACCCACATATAGTTATCTAGATAAGACAGAACCACTACCTGTTGGAAATAACAGAAACTTGTGATATCTCATTGTGTTATTGCCATACTGTTTTACAAGTTTTAGTTATACTACAATAACTGTCACACTATTTTCATGAAATGATAATAAACAAATCTGTTTGACAACAGAGTAATATGACAACTATTTCAATAATTGCGGTTTATCTTTTTACAAAATTTATCTTTTTTTCACAAATACATGTGTAAAACTTTGATCAGAACTGATATAAATCTGACATAGATCTGTCTTTCAGGACAGATACTGCTTACTGGGAAATTTTGAGCCAGTTTAACTTCCGCCTTTTTCGTCCTCTGTAATACATCATTAGACCAATCCTTAGTAAACAACAAAATAAACAGCAATCAAAGGGTAAAACTAACACTGGGTGAGTATAGATTTTACCAATGTAGTGTGAAAGCTTGACTAGGCGAACATTTCCCGGTATTCAGTCCTCCTTCCTAGCTACAAAGTACAAACACCAACGATCAGACTAATGCTGCTCACTCATCTCTCCGTGTACCCACGATCCTTTGATGATGATGGGAGGTTGCTTTCGATTTCGTGTTCCTAGACGTGTCAGTTACATCTCTAGAGCAGGTAGAATTTTTCCTGTACATGTTCCAAAGCCAACTCTGACACCATCATTCTCGCACCATCCTATAAAACAATGGAAAAAAACCATAAGTAGTTTGCAGCATGGCCTTTCAGCATGGCCTTTCAGCTGGGCCAGACACAAGATAATGTGTTTATATAACCAAACAATGAAGCTATGACAGTGTAGTAGGTAAGGATACCAGAGTTTGCCAGCTAAATGACTTTGCGTTGTTTAATTGTAGATGTCGTACAAGCTGTATAAGATTAGTCAAAGTGTTAGGAACCATCAAAATAGGACACATATAGATCACAGTGACATATTTGACCGCTTTAACCAAGACTACTGGCCAAATACCATAACCCTAGGCCTCTCAGAAGAAGTTGTTTAAAGTGAAAAGATGATGCCTGATGGCAGGACAGATGATGGACGCTGTGCTTTGGCCAAGGTGAGCTTAACAAGAGGCTCAATGGGCCTGCATCGCTCACCTGGTACTAATTATCTAACATCGTAATCTTAAAAGTGGACTAAAATACAGCTACAGGCAAAATATCAGTGTTTCATTCATAAGAACCTATTAAAAGATTTAAAAATATGACACCTGTGACCTTGAATATGGGCGAAGGTCATTCACTTGGTAGTCCTTCATCCCAGCATGTTAATGGCCAAATATCATCACCCTTGGCCATTTGCTTATTAAGAAGTCATTCAATCGTTTTAAACATATTTGACCCCTGTGACCTTAAAATATATATGTCAAGGTAATTCATTTGAACTTGGTAGTCCTTCATCCCAGCATGTTACTGGCATTATCCTAGGCCTCTTGGTTATTCAGAAGAAGTTGTTTAAAGGTTTAGAACATATTTGACCCTGTGACCTTGAAAAAAGATGAAGGTCATTCATTTGAACAATTTTTATAGCCCTTCATCCCAGCATGCTACAAGCCAAATATCATCACCCTAGGCCAAATGGTTATTGAGAAGAAGTTGTTTAAATGTTTAAAACATATTTGCCCTCTGTGACCTTGAATATAAGTCAAGGTCATTACAACTTGGTAGCCCTTCATCCAGCATATTACTGCCCAAATATCATCACCCTAGGCCTCTCGGTTATTCAGAAAAAGTTGTGTAAAGGTTTTAAACATATTTGACCCCTGTGACCTTGAAAGTGGGTCAAGGTCATTTATTTGTACAAATTTGCTAGCCCTTTATCCCAGCATGTTACTGGCCAACTAGCATCACCCTAGGCCTCTTGGTTATTCAGAATAAGTTGTTTAAAGATTTTTTCATATTTGACCCCTGTGACCTTGAAAATTGATGAAGGTCATTTATTTAAATAAACTTGATAGCTCTTCATCCAAGCATGCTTCTGGCCAAATATCATCACCCTAAGCCTTTTGGTTACTGAGAAGAAGTTGTTTCAAGTAAAAAGTTGATGCCGGACGAACGCCAGACGCCGCACCATGCCATAAGCTCACTTGGCCCCAGGTGAGCTAGTAAAACCGAAGTAGAATTCACTTTTAATTGATTTGGCCTCTGTGAAAGTTTTGTTGAATTTTAGATCAAACAGAAAAAATAACAATTAATCATGTTTATCAGCCAATAAACCCTAACAAATCTCTGAGAGATTTATTTTTATTTTTCAAAGTCATATGCAAAGAATTTTATACACTTGTTTACTTTTTAATACGATACCACCCTCAAATCATGAGACTTGTTGTTTAGATCTTATGGCTATAAAAGATGGCCTTTACCTGACATGATAACCTCATCACCATCCTTTAGAAATTTGCGAGTGAGTCCAGCACCCAGGTCTATTGTCTTGGTGCCCTTCCAACACAGCTCCAACATACTGCCAAACGAGTCTGGTGTCTGAAAAAGAGACATCGAGTAATGATGTAAAGAAATATCACAATACCAATCTCAGAAATCCACACCTCTCTTCGATGTCTCCAGTGGTTCACTCATCTGTCTACTGAGTCAGGAGGTGTGTTATACACTCACCTCTCCACTAATGGTTCCTGAAGCCAGGAGGTCTCCAGGGTTCGTGTTACAGCCTGTCACTGTGTGGTGGACCAACTGCTGTTTCATTGTCCAATACATGTACTGAAAAAAGAACACAAGGTTAAATAAGGTCAATATGTTATTAACAAAAATAAAGTAAGCAGGGGCTCATGATATACCTCCCTCAATGAGGAAGTCAATAGTGGTAAACTGTGCCTTTTTACCCTTTACCCTTGAATGATAACAACCTAAGGTTAGAACTTGGCTTTGCCATACTGTTACTTAGTACGCAAGCTTTGTACTGCCGATGGGTGACCACATGTACAATTGCACAGACAAAGCCATTACTAGCACCTCCCCTTATCTGAGGTGGGGTAGGAGGGGTGGGGGGCTATTATCAATACGGAGTCAACACAAGGCCAATATCGAATCAACACAAGGCCACTATCAAATCAACACAAGAGGCCCAAGAGGGCCTGTATCGCTCACCTGAATATTTAAGCAGTCATAGCAAAATATTCTCATTAAATATTATATTGCACTAAAAATATTTCCCTCACAAACTTTGTTGGCTCCATCTGTTGAAACTACCAGCAAAATATTATTACAAGATTCTATGCTTTTTGATTCTTCAGAAGTTGCTTGACATATTTTTCCCTGTGACCTTGTAAGTAGGTCAATGTCATTTTCCTTCTCAAATTGGTAAGCTCTATTCCAAAAGCTACCAGCCAAATCTTATGAATCCATTCCTTTTAGTTCTTAAGAACAAATCCATTAAAATGTTGTTGACCTCTGTGACCTTGAAAGTAGGTCAAGGTCACTTTCATTCGCAAACTTTGTTGGGCTCTTTCCCAGGAAATAACCAGCCGAATATTAAGGTTCTATAACTTCCAGTTCTTCAGAAGAAGTCATTTGAAGTGTTTGACATATCTGTCTCATGTGACCTTAAACGTAGGTAAAGGTCATTTTCATTCTCAAACTTTGTTGGGCTCTTTCCTAGGAAGCTACAAGCCAAATATAAAGATTCTATACCTTTCAGTTGTTCAGAAGAAATCGTTTGAAGTGTCTGACACATTTGACCCCTGTGACCTTGAAAGAAGGTCAAGGTCATTTTCTTCCTCAAACTTTGTCGGGCTCTATCCAAGGAAGCCATCAATCAAATATAAAGATTCTATACCTCTCAGAAGAATTAATTTGAAGCTTTTGACACATTTGACCCCTGTGACCTTGAAAGTAGAACAAGGTAATTTTCATTCTAAAACTTTGTTGGGCTCCATCCCAGGAACCAATCAGCCAAATATGAAATTCTATACCTTTTAGTTCTTCAGAAGAAGGCGTTTGTAGTTTTTTTTTACATATTTGACCCCTGTGACCTTGAAAGTAGGTCAAACTAATTTTCTTCCTCAAACTTTGTTGGGCTCTATCCCAGGAAGCCACCAGCCAAATATAAAGATTCTATACCCTTCAGTTCTTCAGAAGAAGTCATTTGAAGCTTTTTACACATTTGACTCCTGTGACCTTGAAAGTAGGTCAAGGTAATTTTCATTCTCAAACTTTGTTGGGCTCCATCCCAGGAACCAATCAGCCAAATATGAAGATTCAATACCTTTTAGTTCTTCAGAAGAAGTCGTTTGAAGTTTTTGACATATTTGACCCCTGTGACCTTGAAAGTAGGTCAAACTAATTTTCATTCGCAAACTTTGTTGGGCTCTATCCCAGGAAGCCACCAGCCAAATATAAAGATTCTATACCTTTCAGTTCTTCAGAAGAAGTTGTTTGAAGTGTTTGACACATTTGACCCCTGTGACCTTGAAAGTAGGTCAAAGTCATTTTCATTCTCAAACTTTGTTAAGCTCCATCCCAGGAAGCCATCAGCCAAATATGAAGATTCTATACCTTTTAGTTCTTCAGAAGAAGTCGTTTGAAGTTTTTGACATATTTGACCCCTGTGACCTTTAAAGAAGGTCAAGGTCGTTTTCGTTTTCAAACTTTGTAGGGCTCCTACCAACAAAGCTTTCAACCAAATATCATGACTCTAGGCCTATCCGTTCTTCAGAAGAAGTTGTTTAAAGGAAAAGTTGACGGACGAGGACGGACGGACTGACGGACGACGCACCACGACATAAGCTCACTTGCTCTTTGGGCAGGTGAGCTAACAAGGCCAATATCAAATCAACACAAGGCCAATATCATATCAACACAAGGCCAATATCATATCAACACAAGGCGAATATCATATCAACACAAGGCCAATATCATGTCAACACAAGGCCAATATCATATCATCACAAGTCCACTATCATATCAACACAAGGCCAACATCATATCAACACAAGGCCACTACGGACGAGGACGGACGGACTGACGGACGACGCACACGACATAAGCTCACTTGCTCTTTGGGCAGGTGAGCTAAGAAAGCTAATATCAAATAAACACAAGGCCAATATCATATCAACACAAGGCCACTATCATATCAGCACAAGGCCAATATCATATCAATGCAAGGCCAATATCATATCAATGCAAGGCCACTATCATATCAACGCAAGGCCAATATCATATCAACACAAGGCCAATATCATATCAACACAAGGCCACTATCATATCAACACAAGGCCACTATCATATCAACACAAGGCCACTATCATATCAACACAAGGCCACTATCATATCAACACAAGGCCAATATCATATCAACACAAGGCCACTATCATATCAACACAAGGCCACTATCATATCAACACAAGGCCACTATCATATCAACACAAGGCCACTATCATATCAACACAAGGCCAATATCATATCAACACAAGGCCACTATCATATCAACACAAGGCCACTATCATATCAACACAAGGCCAATATCATATCAACACAAGGCCACTATCATATCAACACAAGGCCACTATCATATCAACACAAGGCCACTATCATATCAACACAAGGCCAATATCATATCAACACAAGGCCAATATCATATCAACACAAGGCCACTATCATATCAACACAAGGCCACTATCATATCAACACAAGGCCACTATCATATCAACACAAGGCCAATATCATATCAACACAAGGCCAATATCATATCAACACAAGGCCACTATCATATCAACACAAGGCCACTATCATATCAACACAAGGCCAATATCATATCAACACAAGGCCAATATCATATCAACACAAGGCCACTATCATATCAACACAAGGCCACTATCATATCAACACAAGGCCACTATCATATCAACACAAGGCCAATATCATATCAACACAAGGCCAATATCATATCAACACAAGGCCACTATCATATCAACACAAGGCCACTATCATATCAACACAAGGCCACTATCATATCAACACAAGGCCAATATCATATCAACACAAGGCCAATATCATATCAACACAAGGCCACTATCATATCAACACAAGGCCACTATCATATCAACACAAGGCCAATATCATATCAACACAAGGCCAATATCATATCAACACAAGGCCACTATCATATCAACACAAGGCCACTATCATATCAACACAAGGCCACTATCATATCAACACAAGGCCAATATCATATCAACACAAGGCCAATATCATATCAACACAAGGCCACTATCATATCAACACAAGGCCACTATCATATCAACACAAGGCCACTATCATATCAACACAAGGCCAATATCATATCAACACAAGGCCAATATCATATCAACACAAGGCCACTATCATATCAACACAAGGCCACTATCATATCAACACAAGGCCAATATCATATCAACACAAGGCCAATATCATATCAACACAAGGCCACTATCATATCAACACAAGGCCACTATCATATCAACACAAGGCCAATATCATATCAACACAAGGCCACTATCATATCAACACAAGGCCACTAGCATATCAACACAAGGCCACTATCATATCAACACAAGGCCAATATCAAATCAACACAAGGCCACTATCATATCAATACAAGGCCAATACAAGATAAATAAGAAGCTCAAGGACCTTGAATTGTTTAACTGGCTATTTTCAAAGTTAACCTTTTAAGTAGAAAGCTGTCCAGCAGTATCAGAGAGCGTTCAGAAGTGTTACCTAGTGGTCAGCCGTAACATTTGTAACATTTGATTCCCATGGGTTAGGACCCAAGATTTTTGGGAAGTGATCCCTTTTTGAAAGTAAATCTGACCACTTTTGACCCTGTCTTCAGCCCCTTAGAGGGTCAGCCTTTTAACTTCCTAATCAGTAGTTTTGGAAGTATATCGGACAATCTGACCACTTTTGACCCTGTCTGTCGGCCCCTTTGAGGATCAGCCTTTTAACTACCTAATCAGTAGTTTTGGAAGTATATCGGACAATCTGACCACTTTTGACCCTGTCTGTTGCCCCCTTGGAGTGTCAGCCTTTTAACTACCTAATCAGTAGTTTTGGATGAATGTTTATGGATGACAAACTACTACGACAACATACAAAGCACATAAGATCCAAATCACTCACCAGGTGAGCTTATCAAATGTCGATATACTCTCAATATAAGGCCCTCATTCCTCTTTATCAGACAGTGAGTCTTAAAATTTAGAAAATTTTACGTGTTGATAACACGAATTAAATATCTCTAACAATGAAGGAGGTAAAATAATCTAACAGAACATTTTTTCACTAACCACTCATCATTGAATCATACACCTCATAGGAAATAACTTAACAGACAACATATAAATGATTCCCATAGACCTACACTGTTTATCCCTCTGATTGTCTACGGTCAGAGGCTGCTCTATATCTACATAGTTATAAGTAATTATGAACATGTACAGACAGATTTACCTTGAAGTTACTTTTACACAGTGTGTGAGACTGGCCTTGTCCGTCACCTAAAACAGAGAATGACATATTGTTATAACGTGACACCAATGTCTCCCTCCAATCACAGAGGTATCTCTTACCCTGGACAGGATTCCTCTGTCACCCCAGTGTATGGTTTCTATGTCATCCCTAGTGTATGGTTTCTATGTCATCCCTAGTGCATGTTTTCTATGTCATCCCTAGTGTAGGTTTTTTATATGTTATCCCTAGTGTATGGTTTCTATGTTATCCCTAGTGTATGGTTTCTCTGTCACCCCTAGTGTATGATTTCTCTGTCACCCCCTAGTGTATGATTTACCTGTCACCCCCATTGTGTGATTCCCCAGCTGTCACTCCCTAGTGTATGGTTTTTCTGTCACCCCTAGTGTATGGGGTTTCGATGTCATCCCTAGTGTATCGTTTCAATGTCATCCCTAGTGTATCGTTTCAATGTCATCCCTAGTGTATGGCTTCTATGTCATCCCTAGTGCATGGTTTCTATGTCATCCCTCGTGTATGGTTTCTATGTCATGCCTAGTGTAGGTTTTCTATGTTATCCCTAGTGTATGGTTTCTATGTCATCCCTAGATTATGGTTTCTATGTCATCCCTAGTGTATGGTTTCTATGTCATCCCTAGTGTATGATTTCTCTGTCACCCCCTAGTGTATGATTTCTCTTTCACCCTGTCACCCCTAGAATATGGTTTCTCTGTCACCCCTAGTGTATGATTTCTCTGTCACCCCCTAGAATATGGTTTCTCTGTCACCCCTAGTGTATGATTTCTCTGTCACCCCTAGTGTATGCTTCCCACGGATTTCTCTGTCACCCCTAGAACATGGTTTCTCTGTCACCCCTAGTGTATGGTTTCCCTGTCACTCCCTAGTGTATGGTTTCTCTGTCACCCCTAGTGTATGGTTTTTCTGTCACCCCCTAGTGTATGGTTGCTCTGTCACCACAGTGTATGATTTCCCTGCCACCCCCTAGTGTATGATTTCTCTGTCAGCCCCTATAATATGATTTCCCTGTCACCCCCTAGTGTATGATTTCTCTGTCCCCCACAGTGTATGGTGTCTCCGTCACCCCTAGTGTAAATGATTAACCTGTCACCCCCTAGTGTATGGGTTCTCTGTCTCCCCAGTGTATGATTTCCCTGTCCCCCCCTAGTGTATGATTTCTCTGTCACCCCCTAGTGTATGATTTACCTGTCACCCCATTGTGTGATTCCCCAGCTGTCACTCCCTAGTGTATGTTTCCCTTGTCGCCCCCTAGTGTATGATTCCCCTGTCACTCCCTAGTGGTATGGTTTCTATGTCATCCCTAGTGTATGATTTCTCTGTCACCCCCTAGTGTATGATTTACCTGTCACCCCCATTGTGTGATTCCCCAGCTGTCACTCCCTAGTGTATGTTTCCCTTGTCACCCCCTAGTGTATGATTCCCCAGCTGTCACCCCCTAGTGTAGGATTTCTGTCACCCCATAGTGTATGATTCCCCAGCTGTCACCCCCTAGTGTATGATTTCCCTGTCACCCCCTAGTGTATGGTTGCTCTGTCACCACAGTGTATGATTTCCCTGCCACCCCCTAGTGTATGATTTCTCTGTCATCCCCGAGTGTATGATTTCTCTGTCACCCCCTAGTGTACAGTTTCTGTCACCCCAGTGTATGATTTCCCTGTCACTCCCTAGTGTATGATTTCTTTGTCACCCCCTAATCTGTCAACCCCTATAATATGATTTCCCTGTCACCCCCTAGTGTATGGGTTCTCTGTCTCCCCAGTGTATGATTTCCCTGTCACCCCCTAGTGTATGATTTCTCTGTCAACCCCTATAATATGATTTCCCTGTCACCCCCTAGTGTATGATTTCTCTGCTACCCCCTAGGATATGATTTCTTTGTCACCCCCAGTGTATGGTTTCTCCATCACCCCTAGTGTATGATTTCTATGTCACCCCCAGTGTATGATTTCTCTGTCACCCCCTAGAATATGGTTTCTCTGTCACCCCTAGTGTATGGTTTCTCTGTCACCCCTAGTGTATGATTTCCCTGTCACCCCCTAGTGTATGATTTCTCTGTCAACTCCTATAATATGATTTCCCTGTCACCCCCTAGTGTATGATTTCTCTGCTACCCCCTAGGATATGGTTTCTTTGTCACCCCCAGTGTATGGTTTCTCCATCACCCCTAGTGTATGATTTCTATGGCACCCCCAGTGTATGATTTCTCTGTCACCCCCTAGGATATGATTTCTCTGTCCCCCCTAGAATATGGTTTCTGTCATCCCCTAGTGTATGGTTTCTCTGTCACCCCTAGTGTATGATTTCCCTGTCACCCCCTAGTGTATGGTTTCTCTGTCACCCCTAGTGTATGATTTCTCAGTCACCCCCTTGTGTACGATTTCTCTGTCACCCCCTAGTGTACAATTTATCTGTCACCCCCTAGTGTATGGTTTCTCTGTCCCCCACAGTGTATGATTTCTCTGTCTCCCCTAGTGTATGGTTTCTCTGTCCCCCACAGTGTATGATTTCTCTGTCGCCCCCAGTGTATGATTTCTCTGTCCCCCACAGTGTATGGTGTCTCCGTCACCCCTAGTGTAAGGTTTCTCTGTCACTCCCTAGGATATGATTTCTCTGTCAGCCCCTAGTGTATGATTTCTCTGTCATCCCCGAGTGTATGATTTCTCTGTCACCCCCTAGTGTATGATTTACCTGTCACCCCATTGTGTGATTCCCCAGCTGTCACTCCCTAGTGTATGTTTCCCTTGTCACCCCCTAGTGTATGATTCCCCTGTCACTCCCTAGTGTATGATTTCTCTGTCCCCCCCTAGTGTATGATTTCTCTGTCTCCCCCTAGTGTATGATTCCCCTGTAACTCCCTAGTGTATGATTCCCCTGTCCCTCCTTAGTGTATGATTTCTCTGTCACCCCCTAGTGTATGATTCCCCTGTAACTCCCTAGTGTATGATTCCCCAGCTGTCACCCCCTAGTGTATGATTTCTCTTTCACCCCCTAGTGTATGCTTCCCACGGTGTCACCCCCTAGTGTATGATTTCTCTGTCACCCCCTAGTGTATGATTCCCCAGCTGTCACCCCCTTGTGTATGATTTCTGTCACCCCCTAGTGTATGATTTCTCTCTCACCCCCTAGTGTATGATTCCCCAGCTGTCACCCCCTAGTGTATGATTTCCCTGTCACCCCCTAGTGTATGATTTCTCTCTCACCCCCTAGTGTATGATTCCCCTGTCACTCCCTAGTGCATGATTTCTCTGTAACCCCCTAGTGTATGATTCCCCTGTAACTCCCTAGTGTATGATTCCCCAGCTGTCACCCCCTAGCGTATGATTTCTCTGTCACCCCCTAGTGTATGATTCCCATGCTGTCACCCCCCAGTGTATGATTCCCCTGTCACTCCCTAGTGTATGATTTCTCTGTAACCCCCTAGTGTATGATTCCCCTGTAACTCCCTAGTGTATGATTCCCCAGCTGTCACCCCCTAGCGTATGATTTCTCTGTCACCCCCTAGTGTATGATTTCTCTGTCACCCCTAGTGTATGCTTCCCACGGTGTCACCCCTTGTGTATGATTTCTCTCTCACCCCCTAGTGTATGATTCCCCTGTCACTCCCTAGTGTATGATTTCTCTGTAACCCCCTAGTGTATGATTCCCCTGTAACTCCCTAGTATATGATTCCCCAGCTGTCACCCCCTAGCGTATGATTTCTCTGTCCCCCCCTAGTGTATGATTTCTCTGTCATCCCTAGTGTATGATTCCTCTGTCCCCCCCTAGTGTATGATTTCTCTGTCATCCCTAGTGTATGATTCCACTGTCACCCCCTAGTGTATGATTTCTCTGTCACCCCTAATGTATGATTTCTCTGTCACCCCCAGTGTATGATTCCACTGTCACTCCCTAGTGTATGATTCCCCAGCTGTCACCCTCTAGTGTATGATTCCCCTGTCACTCCCTAGGGTATGATTGCTCCGTAACCCCTAGTGTAGGATTTCTGTCACCCCATAGTGTATGATTCCCCAGCTGTCACCCCCTAGTGTATGATTCCCCAGCTGTCCCCCCCTAGTGTATGATTTCTCTGTCAACCCCTATAATATGATTTCCCTGTCACCCCCTAGTGTATTATTCCCCAGCTGTCCCCCCCTAGTGTAGGATTTCTGTCACCCCCTAGTGTATGATTTCCCTGTCTCCCCATAGTGTATGATTCCCCAGCTGTCACCCCCTAGTGAATGATTTCTCTCTCACCCCCAGTGTATGATTTCTTTGTCACCCCCTAGTGTATGATTCCCCTGTCACTCCCTAGTGTATGATTTCTCTGTCACCCCCTAGTGAATGATTTCTCTGTCACCCCCAGTGTATGATTTCTTTGTCACCCCCTAGTGTATGATTCCCCAGCTGTCACCCCCTAGTGTATGATTCCCCTGTCACTCCCTAGTGTATGATTTCTCTGTCACCCCCTCGTGTATGATTTCCCTGTCACCCCTAGTGTATGATTCCCCCGTCACCTCCTAGTGTATGATTCCCCAGCTGTCAACCCATAGTGTATGATTCCCCAGCTGTCACCTCCTACTGTATGACTTCTCTGTCACTCCCTAGTGTATGATTTCTCTGTCACCCCTAGTGAATGATTCTTTGTCACCCCCTAGTGTATGATTCCCCAGCTGTCACCCCCTAGGGTATGATTTCTCTGTCACTCCCTAGGGTATGATTTCTCTGTCAACACCTATGGTACAGTTGGCCTCGCTATTGGTCACCTTAAAATGCTTTTATTAAAATATTGTGTTGCTGGTCTATTGTAAAAGAGACACACATCTTTGGAGCTTGTCAGACAACCCCTATTATAGCACTTTATAATAATTAGCATCTCATGCGGATGATCTCGAAACTCTCAGGTTTTTCTTATGAAATACTATAATAGAAGCAGCAGGAGTTGCTTCCCCACTGTTACTTAACATGACAAAAACAGGGCGAACACAATGACACTTCACAACACTTGTTTTATATTCCGAAAACAATTTTGTTTCGAATTTTAACGTGTAAGAAAGACATGACTTTGGGCAATAATATATGGATTACTGAATGGCAAATTCAAGGCCACACTCTAACTTTAAGATTGTTTCTATGCCTGTCCCACTCAATCAATCATTGAAGCCCGTGTTAACCCTGTTGATACTCACACTTTAGAGCCACTTGGAGGTTGATGTCGAAGGTGTAGGGGTCCTCGTGTTGGAGGTACGGTAGAGGAACTGGATTCTGAGAGGCATTGGGGACGACGAAGGGCTTGAGGGCGTCCATAGGTACCACCCAAGGGGAAATGGTTGTCCCAAAGTTCTTACCCAGGAATGGACCGAGGGGCACATACTCCCACTTCTGTATGTCTCGTGCTGTACACAGAAAATAGACCACTTTCTCCAGCGTCTCAACAACATACACAAAAAGAACTTGAAAAAAAATATTCTAATAAATTATTTTGCTATTGAGAAATATAATATCTATTGTTATTTAGCCAATTTTTCCTCTTTGGCCAACCCCTGGGATAGGTCAGGATCTTACTTTCTAAAACTATTTGATTTCATTTTCATTTAAACTATTCCAACTAAGTTTGAATTATTTCTTGCTAAAAATGGACAAGATATAGTCAGAAATGTTATTTCCCTAAATAAACTATAGTAAACTTTACCCTTCCCCCAGGGGAGAGCAGATGACCTGGGAGATAATGAAATTTACAATTTAGATAATGCACCTAAGGACCTTTCTATCCATGAAGAGTATTTCTTGCAAAACATCCGAGTCTGATGAAGAAGATTTTTTTTAACTTGTTACCATTTTCCCCATTAACCATTTTCCACCCCTCCAGCACCTGGGAATGGGGCAGGATCTTATTTTCTCATACCATCTAATTACCATCTGGCATCATAATCTTTCCAACCAAGTTTGAATGATTTTCTGCTGAAAATGGACAAAATATATCCAAAAAGAGTTATTTCCCTATATAAACTTAAGTCAACTTTACCCCCTCCCCAAGCAATAATGGATGTCCCAGGGGTAATGAAATTGAAAAATAGATAGAGCTCCTGATGGAATTTTCATCCATGCACAGAATTTGATTGTAGTAGCTCTGAGTCTGAAGAAGAAGACTTTTGAAATATTGGTTAATTTCCCTTTGGAGCCCTACCCTACCCTTGGGGATGGGCAAGAATCCCAATTTCACAATGTAATACCCGCTTCCACCAAAGATGATTCTGACCGAGTTTGAATAATTTCCTCATGAAAATGTACAAAATATACCCAAAAATGTTATGTCCCTATATAAACTATAGTAAACTTTACACCCTACCCAAGGGAGAACGGATGGCCCGGGGGTACTGAAATTTACAATTTAAATAAAGCCCCTGATGATCTTTCCATCTTTGCAGAGAAATAACTGTAATACCCCTCTGGGTCTGGAGAAGAAGATCTTTGAAATATTGGCTAATTTAGGGGTCCCGTCCTGGCCCTTGGGGTTGGGACAGGAATCCCAATTTTACAATTTTGTAGCCTCATCTACCATAGATGATTCAAACAAAGTTTGAAAGAATTCCATCTACTGGTTCTTGAGAAGAAGTCAAAAATGTAAAAAGTTTATGCACGTCAGTAGCACATGGCAACAGACTAAAAGAAATCAGAACAGGTCACTTGAGCATCTCAATAAATCAGACATATCACGATAACAATAATTTATATGTACATACCACTCCAGTATAACCAGACATAGATAACAATGACTTGTACGTACCACTCCAGTATAATCAGACATAGATAACAATGACTTGTATGTACCACTCCAGTATAATCAGACATAGATAACAATGACTTGTACGTACCACTCCAGTATAATCAGACATAGATAACAATGACTTGTACGTACCACTCCAGTATAATCAGACATAGATAACAATGACTTGTACGTACCACTCCAGTATAATCAGACATAGATAACAATGACTTGTACGTACCACTCCAGTATAATCAGACATAGATAACAATGACTTGTACGTACCACTCCAGTATAATCAGACATAGATAACAATGACTTGTACGTACCACTCCAGTATAATCAGACATAGATAACAATGACTTGTACGTACCACTCCAGTATAATCAGACATAGATAACAATGACTTGTACGTACCACTCCAGTATAATCAGACATAGATAACAATGACTTGTACGTACCACTCCAGTATAATCAGACATAGATAACAATGACTTGTACGTACCACTCCAGTATAATCAGACATAGATAACAATGACTTGTACGTACCACTCCAGTATAATCAGACATAGATAACAATGACTTGTACGTACCACTCCAGTATAATCAGACATAGATAACAATGACTTGTACGTACCACTCCAGTATAATCAGACATAGATAACAATGACTTGTACGTACCACTCCAGTATAATCAGACATAGATAACAATGACTTGTACGTACCACTCCAGTATAATCAGACATAGATAACAATGACTTGTACGTACCACTCCAGTATAATCAGACATAGATAACAATGACTTGTACGTACCACTCCAGTATAATCAGACATAGATAACAATGACTTGTACGTACCACTCCAGTATAATCAGACATAGATAACAATGACTTGTACGTACCACTCCAGTATAATCAGACATAGATAACAATGACTTGTACGTACCACTCCAGTATAATCAGACATAGATAACAATGACTTGTACGTACCACTCCAGTATAATCAGACATAGATAACAATGACTTGTACGTACCACTCCAGTATAATCAGACATAGATAACAATGACTTGTACGTACCACTCCAGTATAATCAGACATAGATAACAATGACTTGTACGTACCACTCCAGTATAATCAGACATAGATAACAATGACTTGTACGTACCACTCCAGTATAATCAGACATAGATAACAATGACTTGTACGTACCACTCCAGTATAATCAGACATAGATAACAATGACTTGTACGTACCACTCCAGTATAATCAGACATAGATAACAATGACTTGTACGTACCACTCCAGTATAATCAGACATAGATAACAATGACTTGTACGTACCACTCCAGTATAATCAGACATAGATAACAATGACTTGTACGTACCACTCCAGTATAATCAGACATAGATAACAATGACTTGTACGTACCACTCCAGTATAATCAGACATAGATAACAATGACTTGTACGTACCACTCCAGTATAATCAGACATAGATAACAATGACTTGTACGTACCACTCCAGTATAATCAGACATAGATAACAATGACTTGTACGTACCACTCCAGTATAATCAGACATAGATAACAATGACTTGTACGTACCACTCCAGTATAATCAGACATAGATAACAATGACTTGTACGTACCACTCCAGTATAATCAGACATAGATAACAATGACTTGTACGTACCACTCCAGTATAATCAGACATAGATAACAATGACTTGTACGTACCACTCCAGTATAATCAGACATAGATAACAATGACTTGTACGTACCACTCCAGTATAATCAGACATAGATAACAATGACTTGTACGTACCACTCCAGTATAATCAGACATAGATAACAATGACTTGTACGTACCACTCCAGTATAATCAGACATAGATAACAATGACTTGTACGTACCACTCCAGTATAATCAGACATAGATAACAATGACTTGTACGTACCACTCCAGTATAATCAGACATAGATAACAATGACTTGTACGTACCACTCCAGTATAATCAGACATAGATAACAATGACTTGTACGTACCACTCCAGTATAATCAGACATAGATAACAATGACTTGTACGTACCACTCCAGTATAATCAGACATAGATAACAATGACTTGTACGTACCACTCCAGTATAATCAGACATAGATAACAATGACTTGTACGTACCACTCCAGTATAATCAGACATAGATAACAATGACTTGTACGTACCACTCCAGTATAATCAGACATAGATAACAATGACTTGTACGTACCACTCCAGTATAATCAGACATAGATAACAATGACTTGTACGTACCACTCCAGTATAATCAGACATAGATAACAATGACTTGTACGTACCACTCCAGTATAATCAGACATAGATAACAATGACTTGTACGTACCACTCCAGTATAATCAGACATAGATAACAATGACTTGTACGTACCACTCCAGTATAATCAGACATAGATAACAATGACTTGTACGTACCACTCCAGTATAATCAGACATAGATAACAATGACTTGTACGTACCACTCCAGTATAATCAGACATAGATAACAATGACTTGTACGTACCACTCCAGTATAATCAGACATAGATAACAATGACTTGTACGTACCACTCCAGTATAATCAGACATAGATAACAATGACTTGTACGTACCACTCCAGTATAATCAGACATAGATAACAATGACTTGTACGTACCACTCCAGTATAATCAGACATAGATAACAATGACTTGTACGTACCACTCCAGTATAATCAGACATAGATAACAATGACTTGTACGTACCACTCCAGTATAATCAGACATAGATAACAATGACTTGTACGTACCACTCCAGTATAATCAGACATAGATAACAATGACTTGTACGTACCACTCCAGTATAATCAGACATAGATAACAATGACTTGTACGTACCACTCCAGTATAATCAGACATAGATAACAATGACTTGTACGTACCACTCCAGTATAATCAGACATAGATAACAATGACTTGTACAAACCACTCCAGTATAATCAGACATAGATACCAATGACTTGTACGTACCACTCCAGTATAATCAGACATAGATAACAATGACTTGTACGTACCACTCCAGTATAATCCCACATAGATAACAATGACTTGTACAAACCACTCCAGTATAATCAGACATAGATAACAATGACTTGTACGTACCACTCCAGTATAATCAGACATAGATAAAAATGACTTGTACGTACCACTCCAGTCGTTCATCAGCACCATGCCAAAGATGTGGTCATCTACCTTGTCCATAGTGATGGGCTGACCAAGCTCATTGGCTGGGCCAGTGAGGAAAGCCATCTCCAGCTCAAAGTCCAGTAGCTTACACTGACCGAACACAGGGGGTTTGGCTGTAACAAACAAAACACTTACTGAACTCAGGGGGTTTGACTGTAACAAACACAACACTTACTGAACACAGGGGGTTCGGCTGTAACAAACACAACACTTACTGAACACAGGGGGTTTGGCTGTAACAAACACAACANACAAACACAACACTTACTGAACTCAGGGGGTTTGACTGTAACAAACACAACACTTACTGAACTCAGGGGGTTTGACTGTAACAAACAACACTTACTGAACTCAAGGGGTTTGACTGTAACAAACACAACACTTACTGAACACAGGGGGTTCGGCTGTAACAAACACAACACTTACTGAACACAGGGGGTTTGGCTGTAACAAACACAACACTTACTGAACACAGGGGGTTTGGCTGTAACAAGCACAACTCTATAATTTACTGAACACAGGGGTTTGGCTGTAACAAGCACAACTCTATAATTTACTGAACACAGGGGTTTGGCTGTAACAAGCATAACACTATAATTTACTGAACACAGGGGTTTGGCTGTAACAAGCATAACACTATAATTTACTGAACACATGGGTTTGGCTGGAACAAACAGAGAGATACAACACTTCTTTGCATACATTAGATTACCTGTTGATCACATCTTAATAACTCCTAACTTAACATTGCGACAATCTTTTTCGGGAAAGTTTGTTTTTCAGCCATTAACTAAATATTACAGTCTGCTCACCTGCACATGTCTGCACTTCTCTTTAACTTTGCGACCAGGTGAGTTAAACCCAAATTTGAAATATAAACAAGAGGCCCAAAGGGCCTGTATCGTTTACATGGAAATGTTAGCAAAATTGAAGTTGAAATAGTTGAAAATTGCTATACATGTATAACATGGTTAGTCAGGGGTTATATTTATATGCAATTGGACAAAATACTGTCATTCCTACAGGAAAAGGAGGAATTTGAAGAGTTTGCTATGTTTCCACTATTGGGCCCGGCTCATCTGCCCCCAGGAGGGGTCAGACCCACGGTTGATACAAAATTAGTTCCCCTTCACCCAAAGATGCTTTAGACCAAATATGGACAAAATCCTGTCATTCCTACAGAAGGAGAAGGATTTTAAAGCTATTTTTCTATTTGGCCCCGCCCCTTTGCTCCAGGGGGTTAAAACCCACAGTTTATACAAAATTGAGTCCCCTTGGCCTAAGGATGCTCCAAACCATATTTAGTCAAAATCTACTTGGCCGTTCAGGACTACTAGCGTTTTAAAGGAAAAGTTGATGGACGACGGACGCTGCGGTATGGCATAAGATCACCATGGTCATTCGGACCAGGTGCGCTAAAAATCCTGTAAGGTCTTGCCATCTGACTTACTGTCGTCTGGGCGTGTCTGTCCATTTGGCCGTCTGATTGGTGTACCTGATACCACCACGGAGGAGGCTCGGCCATGATAACCAACTGGTAGATGTGTCCTGAGTAAAACAACAGTAGAGTTCATTGCATGCTTTCATGTTAATCAGAATAGCAGTAAATCATAAGGCTAGGTAATGCTAGCGGAACCTCACAAACATAATCAGTCTGTTAATTCTCAAATATAATGTTGTTGACAACTTACGAACATCATACTGTACAGGCTAAAGTACTGATAGAGCAAGATATAATGACAATCTCTTCACCCATGAAGACACATTTGAACTCTTCCAATTCAAAGGTTGGAATAGTTCATTATGAAATATCAGGGGTGAATGAGTTAATCTGATGTTCACATTATCAATTAAGACCTACCAGTTTGGCATGAGTGCATTTTCAGGCCCACGGAACATACAGCCAACGTTGTGTGCATGGTTTTTAGAGGAGTAAAAGTCAGTGTAATCACCTGTAGGGATAGGAACATTGTATACATATAGTCACAGTACAGGTATTGTTACAGTACAGATAACTCTTCCAATTCAAAATTGTCACAGTACAGATATAGTCACAGTACAGATATAGTCACAGTACAGATGTAGTCACAGTACAGATATAGTCACATTACAGATATAGTCACAGTACAGATATTGTCACAGTACAGACATTGTCACAGTACAGATATAGGCACAGTACAGATATAGTCATAGTACAGACATAGTCACAGTACTATGACTATATCTGTACTGTGACTATATCTGTACAGACATTGTCACAGTACAGATATAGTCACAGTTCAGATATATTCACAGTACTGATATAGTCATAGTACAGACATTGTCACAGTACAGATATAGTCACAGTACAGATATAGTCATAGTACAGATATAGTCACAGTACAGATATAGTCACAGTACAGATATAGTCACAGTACAGATATAGTCACAGTACAGATATAGTCACAGTACAGATATAGTCACAGTACATATATAGTCACATTATAGATATAGTCACAGTACAGATGTAGTCACAGTACAGGTATTGTCACAGTACAGACATTGTCACAGTACAGATGTAGTTACAATACAGATATAGTCACAGTACAGATATTGTCACAGTACAGACATAGTCACAGTACAGACATAGTCACAGTACAGATATAGTCACAGTACAGATATAGTCACAGTACAGATATAGTCACAGTACAGATATAGTCACAGTACAGATATAGTCACAGTACAGATATAGTCACAGTACAGATATAGTCACAGTACAGATATAGTCACAGTACAGATATAGTCACAGTACAGATATAGTCACAGTACAGATATAGTCACAGTACAGATATAGTCACAGTACAGATATAGTCACAGTACAGATATAGTCACAGTACAGATATAGTCACAGTACAGACATAGTCACAGTACAGATATAGTCACAGTACAGATATAGTCACAGTACAGATATAGTCACAGTACAGATATAGTCACAGTACAGACATAGTCACAGTACAGATATAGTCACAGTACAGATATAGTCACAGTACAGATATAGTCACAGTACAGATATAGTCACAGTACAGACATAGTCACAGTACAGATATAGTCACAGTACAGATATAGTCACAGTACAGATATAGTCACAGTACAGATATAGTCACAGTACAGACATAGTCACAGTACAGATATAGTCACAGTACAGATATAGTCACAGTACAGATATAGTCACAGTACAGATATAGTCACAGTACAGATATAGTCACAGTACAGACATAGTCACAGTACAGATATAGTCACAGTACAGATATAGTCACAGTACAGATATAGTCACAGTACAGATATAGTCACAGTACAGATATAGTCACAGTACAGATATAGTCACAGTACAGATATAGTCACAGTACAGATATAGTCACAGTACAGATATAGTCACAGTACAGACATAGTCACAGTACAGATATAGTCACAGTACAGATATAGTCACAGTACAGATATAGTCACAGTACAGATATAGTCACAGTACAGATATAGTCACAGTACAGATATAGTCACAGTACAGATATAGTCACAGTACAGATATAGTCACAGTACAGATATAGTCACAGTACAGATATAGTCACAGTACAGATATAGTCACAGTACAGATATAGTCACAGTACAGATATAGTCACAGTACAGATATAGTCACAGTACAGATATAGTCACAGTACAGATATAGTCACAGTACAGATATAGTCACAGTACAGATATAGTCACAGTACAGATATAGTCACAGTACAGATATAGTCACAGTACAGATATAGTCACAGTACAGATATAGTCACAGTACATATATAGTCACATTATAGATATAGTCACAGTACAGATGTAGTCACAGTACAGGTATTGTCACAGTACAGACATTGTCACAGTACAGATGTAGTCACAATACAGATATAGTCACAGTACAGATATTGTCACAGTACAGACATAGTCACAGTACAGACATAGTCACAGTACAGATATAGTCACAGTACAGATATAGTCACAGTACAGATATAGTCACAGTACAGATATAGTCACAGTACAGATATAGTCACAGTACAGATATAGTCACAGTACAGATATAGTCACAGTACAGATATAGTCACAGTACAGATATAGTCACAGTACAGATATAGTCACAGTACAGATATAGTCACAGTACAGATATAGTCACAGTACAGATATAGTCACAGTACAGATATAGTCACAGTACAGATATAGTCACAGTACAGACATAGTCACAGTACAGATATAGTCACAGTACAGATATAGTCACAGTACAGATATAGTCACAGTACAGATATAGTCACAGTACAGATATAGTCACAGTACAGATATAGTCACAGTACAGATATAGTCACAGTACAGATATAGTCACAGTACAGATATAGTCACAGTACAGATATAGTCACAGTACAGATATAGTCACAGTACAGATATAGTCACAGTACAGATATAGTCACAGTACAGATATAGTCACAGTACAGATATAGTCACAGTACAGACATAGTCACAGTACAGATATAGTCACAGTACAGATATTGTCACAGTACAGATATAGTCACAGTACAGGTATTGTCACAGTACAGATATAGTCACAGTACAGGTATTGTCACAGTACAGATAAAGTCACAGTACAGATAAAGTCACAGTACAGACATAGTCACAGTACAGACATAGTCACAGTACAGATATAATCACAGTTCTGATATTATCACAGTACAGATATTGTCACAGTACAGATATAGTCACAGTACAGACATAGTCACAGTACAGACATTGTCACAGTACAGATATAGTCACAGTACAGATATTGTCACAGTACAGATATAGTCACAGTACAGATAAAGTCACAGTACAGACATAGTCACAGTACAGATATAGTCACAGTAGAGATAAAGTCACAGTACAGACATAGTCACGGTACAGATAAAGTCACAGTGCAGATAAAGTCATATTACAGATAAAGTCACAGTACAAGCATAGTTGCAATGAAATCATAGTTCAAACAAATACAATTACAATAAATACTAATTACACATTGTACTCCTAGCAATTGTTCGCAGTTCAATCTATTCCCTAATAATTACCTAATGACCCTATACACTACACCAGTTATTTATAATAGTTATATCTCCCTTACAAATTATTTATAAATGATTCAGAGAATTATTTGATAGTTACACATTGAAATGCTTTCTTAACCTGTCAAATGTGTCATAAATTTATTAAGTCGTTATTAATAATCAATAAAAAGAAACTCAACTTTTTACTATACAGAAAGCATTTGATACCAGATAAACCTACTGACTGGAAACCTGATGTAAAAGTCATGGTTTTCAATTATCTATAGGGCTGTCACAATTAACCGAGTACCTGCCAGCTGTTTTGGTTATGGTGGAACCCTGCCTGACAATGTGTACCCCGCGGTCACCCATCCAAATAGGTAACTCTCTGTCAGCGAGAGTGTCAGCGAAGGAAAATAATGTAAATTTTAAAGGTCCCAGCAGACATTTATTTCGTTTTAACTGACAGGGAACTCTCGTTCATGTTGGACAGGTGAAGAAATGACTACAGCAAGACCAGAGTTGTTTGTGTGAATAAATTAGACTACTTTATAAAACATTGTAATGTTTAGTGTTTGATTTCATGATAGCATTTCGTGGCGACATATATAGAGAGTTACAGACCCCTCGGAACAGCACAGTGTTGTGCATGGATAAGATATTTTGAGTACCCGGGTACAGGTCTGGTTTCTTTTGGGTACCCGGAATGGAAATTTGTACCTGTGACAGCCCTAATTATCTAAAAATTTAAATTAATAGAATAATTCACAATGTTTCTTTGATTTAACCACTTCAGGTCTCAAATATGATGTCAGTTTGTTTAAAAAAAAAATCAAGTGCAGAAAAGATCCCTGGTTTTCATGAATACATTACCTATTTTAGCTGGGAGATGCATCTGAGCCGAGTGCTGGGGTACAAACGCTCTGAAATTAATAGTACGCTAGAGAATAGATATACATGTCAGAAATTGATAGTAACAAGCATACTGAGTATTGCTAAAGCAATACATTTCCCCTACCGGCCCCGCTAGCTATTACACTGTAATGATTTATAACAAGAGACCCAATGGGCGTGCATCGCTCACCTGGTATAAATCTCACACTTGTAGCCTTAAAAGTGATCTAAAATAAAGCTACAGGCAAAATATCAGTATTTCCGATTAAAATTCATTCAAAAGACCCTGTAATTTTTTTTTTAAACATTTCACCCCTGTGATTGAAAGTCGAACAAAGTCATTATGTTGAACAATTTTTATAGCCTTTCATCTCAGGATGCAACTTGCAAAGTATCAACATCCTGGGACCCATGGTTATTCAGAAGAGGTCGTTTAAAGATTTTAAACAAATTTGACCCCTGTGACCTTGAATATAAGTCAAAGTCATTCACTTTAACAAACATAGTAGTCCTTGATCCCAGCATGCTACTGACAAAATATCAACATCCTGAGCCTTTTGGTTATTCAGAACAAGTTGTTTAAATATTTTGAACATATTTGCTCCTTGTGACCTTGAATATGATTCAAGGTCATACATTTAAACAAACTTGGTAGCCCTTGATCCTAGTATGCTACTGACTAAATATCATCACCCTGGGCATTTTGGTTATTCAGAAGAAGTTGTTTAAAGTTTTTAACATATTTGACCCCTGTGACCTTGAATATGGGTGAAGGTCATTTATTTGAACAAACTTGGTAGCCCTTGATCTCAGTATGCTACAGGCCAAATATCATCACCCTGTGCATTTTGGTTATTCAGAAGAAGTTGTTTAATGTTTTTCACATATTTGACCCCTGTGACCTTGAATATAAGTGAAGGTCATTCATTTGAACAAACTTGAAAGCCCTTTACCCCAGCATGCTACTGGCCAAATATCATCACCCTGGGCATTTTGGTTATTCAGAAGAAGTTGATTAAAGTTTTTAACCTACTTTACGCTTGTGACCTTGAATATGGGTGAAGATCATTTATTTGAACTAACTTTGTAGCCCTTTATCTCAGCATGCTTCTTGCCAAATATCATTACCCTGGGCATTTTGGTTATT
>NW_018407411.1:56100-59505 GCF_002113885.1 Mizuhopecten yessoensis | reverse complement strand
ACAATTGACCCCTGTGACCTTGAATATAATTGAAGGTCATTCATTTGAACAAACTTGGTAGCCCTTCACCCAAGCATGCTACTGGCCAAATATCATCTCCCTGGGCAGTTTGGTTATCAAGAAGAAGATGTTTAAAGTTTTTAACATATTTGACCCCTGTGACCTTGAAAATGGGTGAAGGTCATTAATTTTAACAAAATTTGTAGCCCTTCATCCCAGTTTGCTTGTGACCAAATATCGACACCCTAGGCCTTTAGGTTATTAAGAAGAAGTCGTTTAAAGTAAAATATTGACACCGGACGACGGACGGACGGACGGACGACGGAAGCCGTGCCACGGCATAAGCTCACTTGGCACTTCGTGCCAGGTGAGCTAAAAATGGTGCCCTTTGGTGTTAATTTGGGAAAATGAAAAGTATACAATTAGCTTGTAACTGATTTTAATGTAATAATGATACGAGAAATTGTAATGTTAGCATTATGATAGAGGAATCATATAAAATAAAATGATTGACAACCCTGAAACTTGAACTTGTCCGAGATATTATTGTCCTTTGTAATTGTGTGAAGTTTGATCAAAATCCCTGAAGGCGTGAAGCCGCTAGAGCGCTGACAATGATTTTTCTAAAATAAGTAACAGTGACCTTGACCCGACAACCCTGAAACTCAATATTGTCAGAGATATTATGGTCCTTTGTTGTTGTGTGAAGTTTGATCAAAATCCCTTAAGGAATGAAGCCACTAGAATGCTGACAATGAATTTTCTAAAAATAGTAACGGTGACCTTGACCCAACAACCCTGAAACTCTAACTTGTCTGTGATATTATGGTCCTTTGTAATTGTGTGACATTAACCCTGAAACTGGAACTTGTCAGAGATATTATGGTCCTTTGTTGTTGTATGAAGTTTGATCAAACTCCCTGAAGGAGTGAAGCCGCTAGAGTGCTGACAATGAATTTTCTAAAAATAGTAACAGTGACCTTGACTCAACAACCCTTAAATGTGAACTTGTCCAAATATTATGGTCCTTTGTAATTGTGTGATCAAGTTTGATCAAAATCCCTCTAGGAATAAAGCCACTAGAGCGCTGACAAAGATTTTCTCAAATTAGCAACGGTGACCTTGACCTTGACCCAACAACCATGAAACTGGAACTTGTCAGAAATATTATGGTCCTTTGTAATTGTATGAAGTTTGATCAAAATCCCTCATGGAATAAAGCCGCTAGAGCACTGACAAGGATTTTCTAAAAATAGTAATGGTGACCTTTACATTTACCCAACAACCCTGAAACTCAAACTTGTTCGAGATATTATGGTCCTTTGTAATTGTGTGAAGTTTGATCAAAATCCCTCAAGGAATGAAGCCGCTAGATCGTTGACAAGGATTTTCTAAAAATAGTAACAGTGACCTTAACTCAACAACCCTGAAACTCAAACTTGTCCAAATATTATGGTCCTTTGTAATTGTGTGAAGTTTGATCAAAATCCCTCATGGAATAAAGCTGCTAGAGCACTGACAAGGATTTTCTAAAAAAATGTAACCGTGACCTTGACCTTGACCCAACAACCCTGAAACTCGAACTTGTTCGAGATATTATGGTCTTTTGTAAGCGTGTGAAGTTTGATCAAAATCCCTCATGGAATAAAGCCGCTAGAGTGCTGACAATGAATTTTCTAAAAATAGTAACAGTGACCTTGACCCAACAACCCTGAAACTCATTCTTGTCTGAGATATTATGGTCCTTTGTAATTGTGTGAAGTTTGATCAAAGTCCCTCAAGGAATAAAGCCACTAGAGCGCTGACAAGGATTTTCTAAAAATAGTAATGGTGACCTTGACCTTGACCCAACAACCCTGAAACTCCATCTTGTCTGAGATATTATGGTCCTTTGTAATTGTATGAAGTTTGATCAAAATCCCTCATGGAATAAAGCCGCTAGAGCACTGACAAGGATTTTCTAAAAATAGTAATGGTAACCTTTACATTTACCCAACAACCCTGAAACTCAAACTTGTTTGAGATATTATGGTCCTTTGTAATTGTGTGAAGATTGATCAAAATCCCTCAAGGAATGAAGCCGCTAGATCGCTGACAAGGATTTTCTAAAAATAGTTACGGTAACCTTGATCCAACAACCTTAAAACTCAATCTTGTCCGAGATATTATGGTCCATTGTAATTGTATGAAGTTTGATCAAAATCCCTCATGGAATATAGCCGCTAGAGCACTGACAAGGATTTTCTAAAAATAGTAATGGTGACCTTGACCCAACAACCCTGAAACTCAATCTTGTCCGAGATATTATGGTCCTTTGTAATTGTATGCTCCTAGATCAGTTCACCAAATGGTTGACCAGCAGGCAGAAACTGATGCCAAGGCAGCAGTAGATGGTTTGGTTGTCCACTAGAACTCCATACATCCACACAGATCAAGGGGAAAACATGGATGGTAGTGCGCTGCAGGCCACATGCCGTACGTTTGTTGGAGATCTCAAAAATCTGCATGACTCTGTATCATCCAGTATCCAATGGACAGGTGGAGTGGAACAATAGGATCATAGGGGATGTCCTCTTTCAAACATCATGAAGGCCCGAAGAAATGCTCATTACGGGATTATCACATTTGGCTAAAGTGGGTCCATAACCGAGTGCTGGGTTGCGATTCAGAGGAGGAAGGAAGTGATGAGGTAGAGGAGCCAGAAGGGGGTCAGGACTGGAGCGATTTTGCAGAAACTGACTCCAGCATGTCCCTGATGCCCATGTTCAGCAGGTAGATGGCTCAAAGATAGCGGGACCAAGCAGAAGTAGGATGCGCTATCTGGCCACATAGGATATTGGGGATAGTTCCCAGGGAAATTGGGGAGGGTCGACTTGGTATGTGGAAGGGTTTTTAGTATGTACACATGTATTAACTGATGCATAAACAAGAGGCCCAATGGGCCTGCATCGCTCACCTGGTATAAATCTCACACTTGTAACCTTAAAAGTGATCTAAAATAAAGCTACAGGCAAAAATAATCAGTATTTATGATTAAAGTTCATTCAAAAGAACCTGTTATTTTTTTTTTTAAACATTTAACCCCTGTGATTGAAAGATCGAACAAAATCATTATGTTGAACAAATTTTATAGCCTTTCATCTCAGGATGCAACTTGCAAAGTATCAACATCCTGGGACCCATGGTTATTCAGAAGAGGTTGTTTAAAGATTTTAAACAAATTTGACCCCTGTGACCTTGAATATAAGTCAAAGTCATTCACTTTAACAAACATAGTAGTCCTTGATCCCAGCATGCTACTGACTAAATATCAACATCCTGAGCCTTTTGGTTATTCAGAACAAGTTGTTTAAATATTTTGAACATATTTGCTCCTTGTGACCTTGAATATGATTCAAGGTCATA
>NW_018407411.1:10923-56061 GCF_002113885.1 Mizuhopecten yessoensis | reverse complement strand
GGCATTTTGGTTATTGAGAAGAAGTTGTTTAAAGTTTTTAACATATTTGACCCATGTGACCTTGAATATGGGTGAAGGTCATTCATTTGAACAAACCTTGTAGCCCTTCATCTCAGCATGCTACTGGCTAAATATCATCACCCTCGGCATTTTGGTTATTGAGAAGAAGTTGTTTAAAGTTTTTAACATATTTGACCCATGTGACCTTGAAAATGGGTGAAGGTCATTCATTTGAACAAACTTTGTAGCCCTTCATCTCAGCATGCTACTGGCTAAATATCATCACCCTGGGCATTTTGGTTATTGAGAAGAAGTTGTTTAAAATTTTTAACATATTTGACCCTTGTGACCTTGAATATGGGTGAAGGTCGACGTCACTCATTTGAACAAACTTTGTAGCCCTTCATTTCAGCATGCTACTGGCCAAATATCATCATCCTGGGCATTTTGGTTACTCAGAAGAAGTTGTTAAAGGTTTTTTAAAACAAATTGATCCCTTTGACCTGGAATATAATTGAAGGTCATTCATTTGAACAAACTTGGTAGCCCTTCACCAAAGCATGCTACTGGCCAAATATCATCTCCCTGGGCAGTTTGGTTATCAAGAAGAAGATGTTTAAAGTTTTAAACATATTTGACCCCTGTGACCTTTAAAATGGGTGAAGGTCATTAATTTGAACAAACTTTGTAGCCCTTCATCCCAGTTTGCTTCAGGCCAAATATCATTACCCTAGGTATTTTGGTTATTAAGAAGAAGTTGTTTAAAGTAAAATATTGACGCCGGACGGACGCCGGATGCCGCGCCACGGCATAAGCTCACTTGGCACTTCGTGCCAGGTGAGCTAAAAATGATGTGTATGATGGACCTGGATGAGGAATTATTCGCAAACTAAGCGGAGGAGCCTGAGCCGACCTTGGTGCTGGGAGTGCTCACTCAGGGGGTTGGGTATAAAGGGAAAGCCCGCCCGATCTGCAGTGGGAGGGATACCCTTGTCCGGCGTCATGTGGTTTAGGAACATCTGCCATGGTATTTCCAGACATGGTCAGCAAGCAGGGATGGTGCAATTCAATTGGGTACGGTGTCCTGACTTAGAGCTCATATGAAATTAAAATCTATTATATATAATATTATATCTAGGTACTGTAAAGCGCTTCAGAGTGGCTTAGGTTAGCTAGATAGGGCGCTATATCAAATGTTGTATTTATTATTATATAAATAATATTAATCACATGAATCAGTAAGATGGGATTATTTTTTCTTTATAAAGTTTGGAGAAAGAGGGTATGATAAATCTAGCAGACCAATATTTGTTTCTGTCTAAAAACATGTTGAAAAAAGTTGATTTTTTCGAAATGGTACCCAAGTCAAAATGCAGTTTCATTGTTACTGAGCTTATTCTGGTAATTGGAATGACAGAAAGATTCTCTTTCATGCCCAAGAGTATAGGATAGGGAAATCCCACCTTCGAGGTTTTCAAATTGGACAAGTCTGGTTTTTACCAAATTAGGAAACCCTTGGGGTAGAATTTTCCTATTGTACATAGCCCTTGGTGTGAGGAGTTTGATAAGTCCATACCTGTCCCTAAGGCTACTGTTGTCCTTCAGGAGAGGCTCGTCTGCAGACAACAATTTCTGTAATGTTTCTCTGGCTTCCTTCCATGCCGGGCGACCAAGGCCCATAAAAGCATTCAATGTTGACTGAAATGAAAGAAAGGTCAAAACCCTTGCTGTGATTGTGCTTTTAGCTCTAATAATTATATATATAGGTAGGTAGTATAGTAAGTATATGAAGTCTGGCCATGTCATACTCTAATACAATTATAACCAGAGGCCCAGAAGGCCTGTATCACTCACCTGGAAATGTTAGCAAAATTGAAGTTGAAATAGTCAGATGTTGCTGTACATTTAGTACTTCAGCCCCACTCCTAAGCCCCCAGGGAGGGCAGACCCACCATTTATAACATCTGATTTCCCTTCCCCATAGGATGCTACTGTTCAATTTTGGCCAGGGTGGCCACACCCACCGTTTATACAAAATTGAGTCCTCTTGGCCCAAGGATGCTCCAGACTAAATTAGGATAAAATCCCTCAATCGTAACTTACGATAGAAGAAGGATTTTGAAGTTTTTATCTCTATTTCCCCTATTCGGCCCCGCCCCTCTGCCCCAAGGTAGCCACACCCACCGTTTATACAAATTGAGTCCCCTTGGCCTAAGGATACTCCTGGCTAAATTTAGTCAAAATCAACTTAGCCCTTCAGGACTAGTAGCGTTTTAAAGGAAAAGGTGACAGACGGACGACGGACGTTGCGGTATGGCATAAGCTCACCATGGTCCTTCAGACCTGGTGAGCTAACAGCAAACAAAATTATTGTTATGTTGCACAGCAGTGGCTCAATAACGTATTTTGATAGGTGTAAGCTAAATCTTCGTCTTATCTGGGTACTACGTCATTTACAAAATGGTTGAAAATGTTACAACGTTAAATTGAGGTGCTATATGTTGAAATAAGCAAAAATCCTTCAGGGTAGCCATTAAAAACTAGTGTACATGAACAGTTATATATAGATATATATGGAGAATGGAAAATGATTAGCTCCCTTTGGCCTTGGGGTATTACCTCCTCGAACACAGCCTGCTGACTCTGAAGAACAGGGCCACCAAAGAGGTGCTTGACAACACTGAGGTCCAGGATCTGATCCCCTATAGCAACGCCAAGCCTTGGTGTTGGCTGAAAATCAAATATAATAGTTAGATGGCAGCATGTTTTGAATTAAATAAAATTGATTAAATTTAATACACCATCATACCATTACATAACTTACAAAATCTATAAAAAAGTCAAAATGAAAAATATTCCCAATGCAAATGATCAAAATTTCAAAGGACTCCAACAAGTAAATCAGCCACTGAAATACAGTGCCTCTGATTATTTTAATGTGTAATTGTTGACAGATCTTTTTATATGAAATCTACAGCTATTTAATTTTTGAAAATGTATAGTTTTAGTATATTTTAATATCTGATGGCAGATTTATAAAGGGGTACACAATCAGGGGATGTTCCTGTCCAGCTTTACATTGTAACCTTCCGGCTGTCCACAACAGAAGCCTGTGGCTGTGACTGATTTCCAATTTATTGACTCAGATGTTATTTACAATTGTTTTTGATGAACTAAAGATATTCTCCATACTGCACAGCCTAAGCCTCTAGATTAGCTAGATCTCAAAGTATAAAAGGCAGCAAGTTCAGAAAGACAGCCAACTTCACAGCAAGGACTATATATAGTCAATCACCTAACCTATAATATAACTGGTCCTTTGGACTTGTGAAAAATCTGATTATAAAATAAGAATATTACTTTTTAAAAATTTAGAAACTTTGTCAGTTATACTTGCTTTTAGATTGAATTGATGCTGATCATAGAAATCATACAGTAAATAGAGAATAAGGCTTTTCTTCTACTTCAAGGGGATTTGCAACCCCTTTTCTTTAATTCAATACTTAGTTTTCAGTAAGGGTATACGCCAACTGTAGGCAAATGTATTGACATGTATTCGCCGATTGGTCAATTTCGACGTGTTCAAGGACACACCTCCAGAAAACAACTATCGAGAATTTCCATTCCTATCGCGCTATACTTACATTACTGGTTGTTGAAAATATGCCATAAGGAAGATTCTGTATGGGGAAGTCACTGTCAGGACTAACAAATATGAAAGACATCGTCATTTGGTGAGGAATTAGAAAAAAACACGGGTGACCTGAAAACGCTACCGGTCTATACACACGTGGAGGAAGCTGGATTTTCATTGATTAGCTGTAGTTTCGCACGTTTACAATTCAGTCAGCGAATATTTTTCTTACTAATAGAATAGTTTATGATTGTCTAGTTAATGTTTTTCAACTTTTTGAAACCAATTATATATGAAACATAGTATTCTTTTTTTGTTTGTTTGTATATTCCTGAAAATGCGAAACAGTGGCAAAATTCAGTCAATGTTTACAACTCTCACCTTCAGACTCGCATACGAATAGGCCTAGGTTTCAAAATGCTGCCGCGTAGTTTGTTACGCCTGTCACTCCGTTGTGAGATCAAACGACAATGCAGGCGACGGTTTCACGTGGATGAGGCGGCACCAATAGGAACACGGCCCGAGACATCGTCCTCGGAGTACCAGGTGAAATGCATACCCCCTCCCCCTAACAACATTCACAGAGCAATCTCCACTCACAACCCCCATAACCCATAACATCCCTTAAGCTTGTTCTCATAACATTTACCAAACCCACTGTCTCTTTATGTTTTGAGTAGACCGTCAGTGGACCCAAAACGGAACACTTATGCGGAAGCAGCCCAAGAAGTTGTGTTTTAATGATAATATATGTCAATTTAGCTGAACTTTGAAACCTCTCGATTAATAAGACCGCCTGACAAAGCAGTCTTAATAGCGGGGTGGTCTCAAATTGTGAGTTGGACTGGATTGACAACCAAGAACAGTAACTCTGTATATAACTAGCGGAACTGGACTAGAGTGATTCTATCATCGGCTACCTGAGGTAGCTCAATTGGTAGAGTGTTCGCCTAGAGTTCGGAAGGTCCCAGATTCGAACCCCGGTCTGGCGGTTACATTTTCTCTTTACAAAATTGTTACAAAATTGGTGAGCTTGCCAAGCCTTGTTTAAAGGAATTGGGAGTAGCAAGGGGATTCCCAAAGTTGGGTTGTAAATAGTCGTATCTTTGGGGGCGAAGACTTGGAAAAAGAAGGAAGTAATGTAGCGGAACTGAACTGGGTCGATCATCCACGACCATGTAGCTGAATTGGCCTAGAGCGTTCGTCTAGAGTTTGAAAGGTCTGGGGTTCAAACCCCGGTCTGGCCGTTACGTTTCCACTTTCTCCTGTTACATAACTAGTAATTGAAAACATACTTTATTCAGAAATTCAATGGAATGGCGAAAAAATAACACAAAAATATGACAAAAAAAGAAGCACATGGACCCCCCCTCCCCATTTTTATGACTGTTTTAGAAAGAGTAAGCTATTTTCTTTTGCTTTAATTGTTGAATATTAAAAAAGGTAAATAGTAGAACTTTTAAACGTTCAATCTGAAAAAATGGTGAAAATGAGTATTTCTGTAGGGGTAACTGAAATTGCTTTTCTGAGTTAAAAGAATAAGACATTTTACTTTCATAATTTAAAAGAAAATACTATTTTTGTCAATTCTGCAAAGAGTCATACAGTTGTGGGACCGCACAATGCACCAAAAATAGCGTGCGCACACCGTGCATACATCGTTCACACACCGTCCGCACATCGTCCACACATGGTGCGCACAACTGTGCGATTTAGCAATCTTTTGCCCCGTTGTGCGCTTCTCTCCGCACAACTGTGCGATTTGGTATCATTTGTAGATCAAAATTACGGAATGACAAAAATACGGAAGGCTTGTATGCGATAATGTACACTGTGTATATATCTGTAATTTCTCATCACAATAATCAAGATTATACAATTTCACAATGCGTGTTACACAGTATTACAGCGACCGTTAGGCTGTCAAGAATGGGTTTGGCTCCAAGGTAACAGAACAGGTAAATAACAATTTTATGAGTGTCCGGAGTTTTACCTGACCAGTGCCTGACACACAGAGCTGATATGCGATACCGTTTGACCGTAATGAATAGTATTTGTTATTTGCATTCGTTTGCCTATAGCTCCCATTCACCTGGATTTTCACACCCCGGCCTTACCCGACAAGTTACGTAAGTGCCCCAGGCGGGCAGAAAACTACGGTCCAGGTACATATACGGGATGGTGTTGTAATTTTACATGTGTCGATTAAGTTTGTTTAAAAACACAGAAAACACAATTCCTAAATATAAGAATATATAGACAGAAAGATAAGTTTATAGATGTTGCTAGAATATAGAAACATACGTAAACATCATGTTTATATGTTTAAACACGAAACCGTATAAATTGTAAGGCATTCCTCAATTTACACCAACCACGATTGTTATCCCACAACGTCCGTCCATCGTGCGCACATATGTGCGCAAGCAATGATTGTTCAGCTTTTTATCGTTCGCCCATCGTGCACACACCGTTCACACATCGTGCGCACACTGCACATTGTGTAACGTTGTGCGATCCCACAACTGTATATATATCTGATAACACACTTGGAAGATTGTATGAGTTTTTCTTGCAAATGGTTAAATGGTCAAAACCACAAAATTCTCTTAAAATCATATTTAATGTCAAATTGGTATCTTTGACCAAAAACGAACACACAGATATATGATTCTTTGCATTTTTCATTAATCCCTTTTCCAAAAAATGCATAAAAGAAAAAAGTATAATACAGGAAAATTTTGATTTCTCAAGAGTTGTACGTCATCCTTAAGTTTCTTCTATCATTGCATTACTTTGCCAAATACTGCTTAATTTTACAATGCGTACCAAGCAGATCATGAATAAAAAGGGAACCACAACTTCAGGGTCTCATTTTCATACGTTTTACTCACTTTGCACACAGACACCAACTTGAGGGAATTCATTGATGCAGCCATATAGTGTGGTAGAAACTAAGTCATGGAAGTCATTTATTTCGTAAAACGTCTCTGTGGCTTGATTTCCTTCATCCAGTCTGACCCTTAACAATTTGTGTACAGAATTAACATTATAATTGGTACGCCCTCGCCATAAAATGGGGGGGCATATAGTGTTGCCCATGTCCCTCACGTCACGTCTTGTCCCATCAAACGTTAAACACTGAAACTAATTTCACATGGTCAATACAATTCAATTTTTCTTACAGATATTTCTAGTTTGTATAATGGTCACTATCACATTTCATTGTTTATCAATGGTTCATAGCAGCTAAAATTGTAAGAAAGCATTTAGCAATAATACAATATACATATTGTGTTTAGGAAAACTATGTGAGGATGCAGGCTCTGGTCCAAGATTTACGGGACAAGGTCTCCACTGTAATGCAAGGTAATAAACTGTTTGTCTTTTGGGATGTTACCATGGACATTTACATATGTTGATTGTGAATGTGTTTTGAAATTTCTAAATAATCTTATTACAGTTTAAAAACAATTTAATTTTGTCTAGTTTAGTACATTTAGTAGTAAAAGGTACATGTTCATAGTTTAGATCAAATTTCAAAAAAAAATCATTAGTTATTTTCCCCAGAGTAAAATAGATGCCAGGTATAGTGCCCAGTTATGGCATCTTGGTAGAGTGCCGAGTCATTCTGAAGAAAAAATAAGTCTGAAGGTAAATCTTGTAACGTGTTATGTTACATTTGTACAAACTATATTGTGTGTTGTTTCTAAAAATTGACAGGAATCAGAAAGGTCCATATTCAGTCCTGAAGTCCTTGAACACCTCTTGTAATCGATGGATTATTTTCATTATCAAACATGATAAAACCACTGGAGCCAAGTGACTTGAATATATTTATGTGTTTTAGGAGGAGGGCCGAAAGCTGTAGAGAGACATTTATCTCGTGACAAAATGCTTCCACGTGACAGAATTAACACCCTTCTTGATCCTGAGTAAGTGTACCTTAAATTACCTCCCTTGTCCACCATCTCCGGTTAGGCCTGTCAAATAAATTGATCTGATCCGTTTTGTAATACATTAGTGATTAATTTGTCAGTGTGTCCATGTACAACAGTCGTAACTAATCCGTTATTATCTACACAAAGCTATGAAGTCTGACTGATAGCAACGTGCTGGTAAGGTTTGGTATCGCCTGTAGAAATCATGTTATTATATGTTATTATATGTTTTGAGACAAAATGATGATTGGTGATACGAAGAAAAAACGTACCCATTAAATTATGTTCTATACACAATAAAAAATTTATACTGATGTGTTTTTTATTATGTTCATTAAACAATAATTGAAAAGAACAGCATAAATAAAACAAAACAAAATCCAAAATTAACAGAATATCAAAAACAAGGTAATCTGTCATTAGTAATTTACGATAAAAGTTGACTTTTAAAATGAGAAAATGAGCTGGTCTGTATAAGGTGCTTGTCCATTCCAGTTTAAACTCACCACAAATTAAGTGATTATGTTAATTATACCCCCTGCAATGAAGTTAGGGAGGGTATGCTGGAATCAGGTTGTCCGTCCGTCTGTGGACGCAATGTAGTACCATGTACTCCTAAACTACTGCATGGATTTCAATGAAGTTTGCTGATAACAATCCTTGCAGCTTGGAGATGTGCGTAAAGTACAGTGGGTTATCTCCCCTTTTCACGAAGTTATGGCCCTTTGTCATTCATAAACCTTCTCTAGACCATGACTTTGTAAAGAAAAAGCAAGATTTTTTTATTTTTTTTACTCAATTCCTTCCAAATTTGGTATTGTAATACTAGAAGGTATGATGTTAAACTTATATAGTTTTTTTTGTGTCAGGTTTCAACTTTCCGCTTTTTGAAAGATCAAAGGTCACGAATGAATTACGTTACTGAATATGGCTATAAATATCTTGGAAACGGAAGGTATTTTGTATACACATATACATAAGAGTATCGTAGCCAATTATGCAGGCTATATTATGACAAAACTTCTTCCAAGGTCATGAGGTCAAAGGTCACAGATGCATTATGTTACTGAAATTGCTAATTATGGCAGAAATGGAAGGTATTTTGTATACACATACCTTGGAGTAAATGTAGCATTGATGCAAGCTATATTGTGACAATATTCGAGGTCATTGAGGTCACAGAAGTGGTGTTTGTCTTTTCCATCATTCTGTCAATACGACATCTTAGGTTAGATTTTTCATGACCCTTGATCTTTTACCCCCTACAGGGGCAACAAGCAGCCGGAATGTTGGGGGTATTAGACAGCCCATAGGTGAATGTTCTAGTTTTATATGGCTTATTTATGTTAGTTATTAACTAATTACTGCAGCTAGAGGCAACTTCACATACACATGAGCACATCATGTTGCAAGACTTTTTGTAACCTTGATAGTTGACTTTGGCCTCTGTGACCTTGCTTAAGTCCCTAAGTGTCAGTTGGCATGGGGCATTCTTGTCTTACCAACACATATTTTTCTATTTTTTTTACATTTGGAACAAATAGCCAAATTTTGTATACTGAGAAGAACATCAATCTGACAATACAAAGAAAAGATTGATGACTGTTTAATCAATTTATTTTCAGATGATGCCAAACTGTACACTGAAGATAAACAATATACATGACATCAAGGATCTACATCAAAATGTAACAAATTGTGGTATATAGTAATGACCGCTTACTGTAATGATGTTATGTGTATGTTTGTTAAGCCCTTTAATGTGAAGTAATAATAATAATAATATACACCATTTATATAGCGCCCTATATAATTTGTAAAATTACTCTAAGGCGCTTTTCAACATATGGATAATAGTAATGGTTATAATTGGGAAAACAAACAACAAAGGCTTGCAATCACTTTCATACATTTAACAAGCAATGTGCACATAATTGAACAAATAAAAGGGTGGTATTTACATGACGTCTTTGCAAAGATTCTAAAATGCAGACGTGAAGAGGTGAGTTTTTATGTCCCTCTTGAACTTGGCCAGGGTATTTGACTTCCTAATAGCTGATGGTAAGCTATTCCACAGCGTAGCCGAAACCCTCCCAAAGCATCTGTTTCCGTAGGTCACAGTACGAGATTTTGGGACACACAACAAAGATTCTGACTCCGACCGCAGTGATCTTGACGGCTGATACAGGGTAACAAGTTCCTGTAGGTACTGAGGAGCTGTTCCATTCAGTGCCTTGTATGTGTATACCAGAATTTTGTACTGCGACCTGTATCGTACAGGTAACCAGTGCAACGAATAAAGCGCAGGTGTGATGTGCTCTCTCTTTCGAGTACGAGTAACTAGCCGTGCTGCAGTGTTCTGAACCCTCTGCAGACGACTAGTTAGTTTGTCAGATATACCACAGAGCAGGGCGTTACCATAATCCAACCGAGAGGTAACAAGTGAATGCACCAAAATCTTGCATGCATCTGCAGTTAGAAACTGCCGAATACAGCCGATGTTCCTGATCTGGTAGTAACAGGATTTGGCAATAGCGTTCACTTGTTTCTCCATGTTCAGAGAACTGTCAAAGTATACCCCTAGGTTTTTAACAGCTGGAACAGTCTCAATAGTTCTGGCACCAACCTTGAGCTGGAGAGCCATTGTTTGCTGACACTTTGGGGAAAAGACGATTAGTTCCGTCTTTTCCTGATTAAGTTTAAGCATGTTGGCGTTCATCCAGATACTGATATCTGTCAGACAAGCTTCCAGACTTTCTGAGACTGTATTCCAACTGTCCTGTGGTTTTATGACCATGTAAATTTGTGTGTCATCAGCATAGCAATGATAGCGAAGGCTATGGCGACGACAAATCTCTCCAATCGGTTTGGAGTACATACAATATTTTCGTGGTCCTAACACCGACCCTTGAGGAACCCCGAAATCTAGTACTTTGTCATGTGAGGTGGCAGATCCGATGGCAACACACTGTCGTCGTTCACTCAGGTATGACTGTATCCAGCATAGTGCGGTATCAGTCACTCCATAAGAGTATTCCAGACGTTTATAAAGTATGCCATGGTCGATGACGTCAAATGCAGCTGACAAGTCCAGCATGACAAGCACCGCTCTGCACTTGTTATCCAATGCAGAAGCTATATCACTATGTACACGTAGGAGGGCCGTCTCAGTAGAGTGTCCCATGCGGTAGGCCGATTGCATGTTGTCATGGAGACTGTTTGCATGGAGATGAACCTCTAAACGCCGGGACACAACCTTCTCCAAGATCTTAGACAGAAAAGGCAGATTTGAAACTGGGCGGTAGTTTTTCAACTCCTCCTTGAGGAAAGTACAAAAGATACTGCAGTGCTATGCTGTACCTTATTATTTCAGATTTCCATAATTTCTATTACAGGTCACCATTTCTGGAGCTAAGTCAGATGGCTGGATACAAACTTTATGGGGAAGAGGAAGTACCAGCCGGTGGCATCATCACAGGGATTGGTCGTGTAGCAGGGTTAGTATTTGTGAGAGGTAACGGCCCTGATGAGGTAAGTGTAAATGCCAGGAGACTGTTAGATGGTGTTACCTTCCTTTGTTAAAGTGCAGACTTTTGATGGTGTTACCTTCCTTTGTTATAGTGCAGACGTTTGATGGTGTTACCTTCCTTTCTTAAAATGCAGACTTTTCATGGTGTTATCTCCCGTTGTTATAATGCAGACTGTTTGATGGTGTTACCTCCCTTTGCTATAGTGCAGACTGATGATGTTACCTCCCTTTATTATAGTGCAGACTGTTGTTGTAACCGCCCTATATTATAGTTCAGACTGATGATGTTACCGCCCTATGTTATAGTACAGACTGTTTGATGGTGTTACCTCCATTTATTTTAGTGCAGACTGATTGATATCATATGGTGTTATTTTCCTTTGTTACAGAGTGGAGTGTCTGATAGTTGCCAATGATCCCACAGTGAAAGGTGGTTCCTACTATCCTGTGACTGTCACAAAACACCTCCGAGCACAGGAAATAGCTCAACAGAATTGTCTCCCTTGTATATATTTAGGTAAAGTTATAGCTTAATATCATCAAATTGGGAAATACATATATTTTTAATAGAGATAAATAAAATAATATATTTAAATGTATTCCAATACTATATAATAGGTAGTTAAATGATAGTTCTATCCAGAAATGTCAACACAATTGATGTAGATGTATTCTGATCTCAGAAATTAATCTGCTATAGATATTTGCTTAGGCTTCTAATGTTTCTTTTTATATTTGTAGAATGTTGAACTTTAAAAATGAAATTTAAATGACTTTTTTAAGTTTTTGATCATTCTACTTGTAGTTGACTCTGGAGGAGCTAATCTACCTCGTCAGGCAAATGTGTTTCCAGATCGGGATCATTTCGGCCGCATCTTTTTCAACCAAGCCAGAATGTCCTCCATGAGAATTCCACAGGTATTCCATGTTTTGTCAAATTCATTTTACTCTGGTACATATGATTTAGTTGTCAGTTTACTCTGGTACATATGATTTAGTTGTCAGTTTACTCTGGTACATATGATTTAGTTGTCAGTTTACTCTGGTACATATGATTTAGTTGTCAGTTTACTCTGGTACATATGATTTAGTTGTCAGTTTACTCTGGTACATATGATTTAGTTGTCAGTTTACTCTGGTACATATGATTTAGTTGTCAGTTTACTCTGGTACATATGATTTAGTTGTCAGTTTACTCTGGTACATATGATTTAGTTGTCAGTTTACTCTGGTACATATGATTTAGTTGTCAGTTTACTCTGGTACATATGATTTAGTTGTCAGTTTACTCTGGTACATATGATTTAGTTGTCAGTTTACTCTGGTACATATGATTTAGTTGTCAGTTTACTCTGGTACATATGATTTAGTTGTCAGTTTACTCTGGTACATATGATTTAGTTGTCAGTTTACTCTGGTACATATGATGGAGTTGTCAGTTTACTCTGGTACATATGATGGAGTTGTCAGTTTACTCTGGTACATATGATGTAGCTGTCAGTTTACTCTGGTACATATGATGTAGCTGTCAGTTTACTCTGGTACATATGATTTAGTTGTCAGTTTACTCTGTTACATATTATTTAGTTGTCAGTTTACTCTGGTACTTATGATGGAGTTGTCAGTTTACTCTGGTAGATATGATGGAGTTGTCAGTTATTTGTATAATATAAAAAGACTAAGGCTCAATTAAAATTTGACTTCCAGAGAAATCTGTGCCTAACTAATTAGCATATAAAATAATATGCTTATAAGTTAGGCACAGATTTCTCTGGAAGTCGATTCATTTCCTTGCTGTAATAAGTGCTAAATGGTACACTTTGAAGTTATGTTGTTATAATTTCATACCATATACTACATAACGTCACATTTGGGATGCCCTTCACTAAAGAACAAGGTCAAGGTCATACCTTAAGGTTAAAGATCAAACCTAGTTGGTCCTAAGAATGTAATGTTGTCACTTCCCGAAAGTATTACAATTCTCTTTCTTACCTTACAAAGTACATACATGTAGCTCTAGTGACCTGTAAGAATGACTTGTCATGGTATTCTTGATCCCTTTCTATTGAACTGTTCATGTTGTACTTACTATTGGAGTCAGTTAAATCTGTCACATTACTTCATCTTCATTTCCACTCAGTTACCAAGACTGACCACACCAGGTCATCAGATTACGAAAAACACCTGATATATCCCAAAACAGTAGCATTAAAAGGTATAACAGTAAGAACACCTATACACACGGCAGTGTTAACAGGTATAGCAGTAAGGACACCTATACAAATGGCAGTGTTAACAGGTATAACAGTAAGGACACCTATACACATGGCAGTGTTAACAGGTATAGCAGTAAGGACACCTATACACACGGCAGTGTTAACAGGTATAACAGTAAGGACACCTATACACACGGCAGTGTTAACAGGTATAGCAGTAAGGACACCTATACAAATGGCAGTGTTAACAGGTATAACAGTAAGGACACCTATACACATGGCAGTGTTAACAGGTATAGCAGTAAGGACACCTATACACACGGCAGTGTTAACAGGTATAACAGTAAGGACACCTATACACACGGCAGTGTTAACAGGTATAACAGTAAGGACACCTATACACATGGCAGTGTTAACAGGTATAACAGTAAGGACACCTATACACATGGCAGTGTTAACAGGTATAACAGTAAGGACACCTATACACACGGCAGTGTTAACAGGTATAACAGTAAGGACATCTATACACATGGCAGTGTTAACAGGTATAACAGTAAGGACACCTATACACATGGCAGTGTTAACAGGTATAACAGTAAGGACATCTATACACACGGCAGTGTTAACAGGTATAACAGTAAGGACACCTATACACACGGCAGTGTTAACAGGTATAACAGTAAGGACACCTATACACATGGCAGTGTTTACGGGTATAACAGTAAGGACACCTATACACATGGCAGTGTTTACGGGTATAACAGTAAGGACATCTATACACATGGCAGTGTTAACAGGTATAACAGTAAGGACACCTATACACATGGCAGTGTTAACAGGTATAAAAGTAATTTGAAATCAACTTTTAAAGCTTTAAATAAAAAAATATCTTTTATAAAAAAAATTGCTACGTATATTAAAATGCAGATTGTAAAAGTTTAAATGCCATACTAAATCAGTGATCTTTGGTTAACTCTGGAGTTGTCTCCCTTGTATAGGTGGCTGTAGTGCTGGGTAGCTGTACTGCGGGCGGGGCCTATGTACCAGCTATGGCAGACGAGAGTGTCATTGTCCGTAAAAAAGGCACCATCTTCCTAGGAGGCCCTCCACTGGTATGTGACTCCATATATGTATGAGGAAGATGTATCAAGTTTGATGCTCAAAACCGAGAGACTTCCGGTTATATTAAGAGACATCACATGTATGCACTTTACTCAGTGCTGTAAAATAATCAAAATAATAATAATATACAACATTTATATAGCGCCCTGTATATTTGGGTAGAGAGGTACACTCCAAGGTATGTATATATGTTTTCACTGACATCACAATGTAATAACCTCTTTCTGATAAAATGTTTTTCGCGACAAGGGCTTACCTATTTTTTGTAGGTAGACCCCAGCATATCCATACTGCAGTACAACAATGGAATATTCTAGATTTCTGCCAGAAGCAAAGGCAGAGCTTTTGTTATGCATAAACAGACATTCTTATCTACCCTGACTCAATATCGATGAAAATTTGATTCAGATAATCATATATTCTCATTCCTATATATAAATTGAGATAAGAGACATGTTTCTTCATTGATAAATGATTTTAGAAATATCATTTTGAAAAATCAGTTTTTGTATGTGTAGGTGCGGGCTGCTACAGGGGAACAGGTGTCTGCAGAGGATCTAGGTGGGGCTGACCTTCACTGTAGGTAAGGGAAGGTGTACCATTGTGATGGTGTAGGTAAGGGAGGGTGTACCATTGTGATGGTGTAGGAAAGGGATGGTGTACCATTGTGATGGTGTAGGTAAGGGATGGTGTAGGTAAGCAATGGTGTACCATTGTGATGGTGTAGGTAAGGCATGGTGTACTATTGTGATTGTGTAGGTAAGGGATGGTGAACCATTGTGATGGTGAAGGTAAGGGATGGTGTACCATTGTGATGGTGTAGGTAAGGGAGGGTGTACCATTGTGATGGTGTAGGTAAGCAATGGTGTACCATTGGGATGGTGTAGGTAAGCGATGGTGTACCATTGTGATGGTGTAGGTAAGGGATGGTGTACTATTGTGATGGTGTAGGTAAGTGATGGTGTACCATTGTGATGGTGTAGGTAAGGGATGGTGTACCCTAGTGATGGTGAAGGTAAGGGATGGTGTACACCATTGTGATTGTGTAAGTAAGGGAGGGTGTACCATTGTGATGGTGAAGGTAAGGGATGGTGTACTATTGTGATTGTGTAGGTAAGGGATGGTGAACCATTGTGATGGTGTAAGTAAGGGACGGTGCACTATTGTGATGGTGTAGGTAAGGGATGGTGTACCATTGTGATGGTGTAGGTAAGGGATGGTGTACCATTGTGATGGTGTAAGTAAGGGATGGTGTACTATTGTGATGGTGTAGGTATGTGATGGTGTACCATTGTGATGGTGTAGGTAAGCGATGGTGTACCATTGTGATGGTGTAAGTAAGGGCGGGTGTACCATTGTGATGGTGAAGGTAAGGGCTGGTGTACTATTGTGATTGTGTAGGTAAGGGATGGTGAACCATTATGATGGTGTAAGTAAGGGAGGGTGTACCATTGTGATGGTGTAGGTAAGGGATGGTGTACCCTAGTGATGGCGAAGGAAAGGGATGGTGTACACCATTGTGATTGTGTAAGTAAGGGATGGTGAACCATTGTGATGGTGTAAGTAAGGGAGGGTGTACCATTGTGATGGTGTAGGTAATGGAGGGTGTACCATTGTGATGGTGAAGGTAAGGGATGGTGTACTATTGTGATGGTGTAAGTAAGGGATGGTGTAGGTAAGTGGTGGTGTACCATTGTGATGGTGTAAGTAAGGGAGGGTGTACCATTGTGATGGTGTAGGTAAGCAATGGTGTACCATTGTGATGGTGTAGGTAAGGGATGATGTACATTTGTGCTATCGTTATATTCCAATTACCTGTTCTGCCCATGCCAGGTGGCCGTGTCAGCGTGAAGATCTCACCGTATTCGAGGTGTCAGTCAACGCTAACGTTATATTTGCAACATGTTTTCTTATTAATTCCATGTGTTGGCATGGCTACCTGAACAGCATGTATGTATTTACACCTGGTCATTGTCTACCATTTTGATTGACAGGTTGAAATATATCCGTTGTAGCTTGGTCAATGATTTATCGGAAAATGATCGTACAGAATGATGGGGTGACTTTCATGTCATTCTGACATAATTCTAATTTTTTTAAATTTTCTGCTTGTTTGGGTACCCTGACTTGCACAGGTGGCCTTTCATCCATTGTTGTGCCTCGTACGTAAACAATAACATATTCGACTTCTCAGAAACCATTTGTCAGATTTATACTCAAAATGGGGCTTACAATCCAAGGGGCTGAGGTGTGGGCCGTAAGGGGTTACAGAGTCTTCAAAAGACTTAGATGATAAGGATCAGAATATATACTCAAGACAGGGCTGACCCTCAAAGGGCTCATATAGGGGATCATTAGTGCAATTCCTGAAACAATCTTATATTGATTCATCAACCTGAGATGAAGATCGTAGTTTTTACTGAAGCTGGGTATGACCCTCCTGGGGCCTGAGTGGAGGAGCTAAAAAGAGTCAAAATGGCTAAAATTTCAACAACCTTCTTTCTCAGACCCAGAAATGCTACAAAAAATTCTGTTCATGGATGGAAAGTTCTATCAAAAGATACAATGGTTTATATAAGGAATTCATTCTTTGGTATATTTAGTAGAATAAAATAAAATTGTTGGAGAACCAATACAATTATAGGTGAAGACATCCAACAAGTAGGTAAGAGATGGAGGATCAACACCAAGATTCCATAACTGTAGGTTTATAAGGTTTACATGTTTTGAATGGTTAGGGAAGCTGTCATCAGAATCTTATGGAATGTACTCTAGCATAGATGATCCATGAATAGCTTCAGGCCTCTGGGTGACACAAGACTTCCAGTTGCAGTTCTGTAATAGTTCTGGGAGTCCTCCTGTAATAATGTTATCTCAGTCAGATGTCGGCTGTTTAACATGATGCTGTGTTGTTTATACCTGTGACAACAATATACCTGTAAGAGAATGGGATAGATTGTAACCATGAAAGAAGTCCATCAGCCTAATTAATGGGTCCCACTGTTTGTGAGTCTTTTAAGTACAATGTTGTGTTAGAATGTTACCTGAGAATGGGAATACAAACAAACAAACAATTTGCTGGATCAAATTGAACGGACATTTGAAGGATACCGTAGGGAGCCCGTATGACTATCCCAAGGATACCGCAAGGCTATCTGATGATGTCCGGGCTGTGGTATGGTAGCCGGAAGATGTTCGTGTGAGGGGCAGAATACGTACGGGATACAAACATAGCCTGTACGATATTTCAGTACTTTAAAACTTTGAAACAATTCCAAATCGTCTGGTTTTATACCTAGCTCGTCCATGAGAAAATGGCGCCTGCAGGTGCCTGTTTGTTTACCTTTGCTGATGCCTGTCCGGATAGTGGGTGGGCCCAGGCCGAATACTCCATGGACACCGCACAGTTTGAGGGCATCGGGTGGCTACCTTACGGCGACCGTTGCAAGCCGGGGAACCGTAAGGATGCTGGGAGATTAGGCCAACTCATCGCCCAGGTGCCTTTTCGGAAATCGGCACAAATGTGATTGAGGTTTTGACCATGCAAATTGCTTACTGATCAGTTATAGCTTGACAAAGGGACTAGTCAGTCTGGAAACCTTATGAAATATTTATATATTGTTTGTGTAAAACTTTGATGCATACATATTTCTGAACTGATGAATCATATTGAAACTGGATACTTAGTTGTAATTTACACAGATTTGCACCTTTAAAAGATAATAAAACTAATGGTTATAGATAGTTCATTATAAACTGAAGAGAAAATCAGTCCCGAGTCTGAAATTCATATTTTTAAGTTTATTCTGAAGTGGTGTTATTTATATGTTAAACTCTTGGCCTTTGTAGTAAATCTGGAGTAACTGACCACTACGCTCAGAATGACCAGCACGCCCTACACATAGCTCGGCGTATCATCAAAAACATCAACTACAAAAAGGACCCGGGGGTAATTTTATTAATCATGGATGAAATCCTGCTTGTGTTCAATGTTCATGATGGTATCCTACAAATTTATACCAAAAATCTGAAAACGGTTGATAACTGAAGTTCTGTACTTTCAAAATGTACAGTGTGATGTTCTAAACCCGGATACCAGTTCATGTTTACATTATTCTGTTGCTAGGTGATGGTGAATACCGGTAAATGTGTACATACATTATTCTGTTGCTAGGTGAAGGTGAACACCAGTAAATGTTTACATTATTCTGTTGCTAGGTGACAGTGAACACCAGTAAATGTTTACATTATTATGTTGCTAGGTGATGGTGGATACCAGTAAATGTTTCCATTACTTTGTTGCTAGGTGACAGTGAATATCAGTAAATGTTTCCATTACTTTGTTGCTAGGTGACAGTGAATATCAGTAAATGTTTCCATTACTTTGTTGCTAGGTGACAGTTGATACCAGTAAATGTTTCCATTACTTTGTTGCTAGGTAACAGTTGATACCAGTAAATGTTTCCATTACTTTGTTACTAGGTGACAGTGAATATCAGTAAATGTTTCCATTACTTTGTTGCTAGGTGACAGTGAATATCAGTAAATGTTTCCATTACTTTGTTGCTTGGTGACAGTGAATATCAGTAAATGTTTCCATTACTTTGTTGCTAGGTGATGGTGAATATCAGTAAATGTTTCCATTACTTTGTTGCTAGGTGACAGTTGATACCAGTAAATGTTTACATTACTTTGTTGCTAGGTGACGGTGGAGCCTCCAGAGGACCCAGTACATCCCCTGGATGAGTTGTATGGAATTGTTGGTGACAACCTAAAGAAAACATTTGATATAAGAGAGGTAGGAACGTCTTAGTTCTTACTGTCACCTCAACTGTTTGTAACCTTAAGTTAAATTGCTGAATGCATTTTCTTAAAAATACATAACAAAAAAACCTGTAGAACGTTCCTTACTTAAATTCACTGAGGATTCATTACATAAAAGTCAAACTTCAAAATAAGACTGTTTTAAAAAACCCAGACAGATTTATTAAGGGTGTTTATATGAATTCACATTACTGTATGATATGTTTAGCTTGAAAGGCCATAAAATGAGAAATAACTGCTTCCACCAATGATGAATTATTTGTTCATTTAAATAATCCTATTTCCTAGCCAGACTTCATATTGATCTTAAAACTATTACACAGAGGTGACATTAACGTCCAACCAAGGCTAATAACAAACCCCAAATATCTGTACCCCATACAATGCTAACCGTCAGACTCTAGTTATACCATTATACTGTATTTGACCACAAATAAGGCCCTACCCCTAAACAAAAAAACAAAAGTAGGGAGGGGGCTTAATTGCAAGTATTCTCCCGTTCACAAATGTCGGCCATCTTGTATATACTACGTACTGTTTTGATCTATATATGACCATAATTGATATCATGTACTTAAAGTTGTTCATGTTGTGAAAATAACAACTAACAGACAGACTATTTAATAACAGTTAACAAAAGTTGATTTGTTGATGGTGCTGTTGTTTTTCAAAATTTATTTTCTGTTATCAACTGATCTCGATAATTAAATTTATCAAACACGATTTTGTATAAATTCTTATTGATAAGTCAATCAGTACTCTTTAAGACACATTTTATGCCAACATTCAGAGGTGTAAAAAATTTAATATGAGGATATACTAGCTAGTCCAATAGCCGAAGACACTGGAGTATGCAAGGCTGAATTAAGGACATTCCAACATGGCTGCCACACCAAACTGTATATCAAATTCAATAATGCACTCCGTTAGCATTAAACAATCCCTGTCACAAAAGAATCCTCCAATATTTCTCAAACATAATTGAGGTACATGCACACTAAATTTCAGAAAAAACATTCAATAACTGATGAAAAACTCACTTTTTATATATGTTCATTTTCCAAGCTAAATAAAAGTCACAATTCAGGAAAAAAAACACATTTAAACTTGTAAATATCATAAGGTTGGATGTACATGGAGATGCATTTGTCGAGAAAATTGTAAGAAAATGTGTCAAATCTCCAGAATAATGGCATATAATTCCCCTGAATAAATCACAACTGAGCACAAAGTAAACAAGGCTGACTGAGGTTGAAAAAAAAGCATGCAAAGCAGGTGAGATTTTACCTGTACACCATTCACTACAGGTTCTCACTCAGGCAGCCATATTGGAATGTCCTTAACACAAAACCATTGTCTAAATCATACAAAAACAACAAAACAACTTCTCAGTATGCAGGCTGGAAGCATTATGAGCAAGAGACATGCTTTTTAGCTCACCTGGTCCGAAGGACCAAGATGAGCTTATGCCATACTGTGGCGTCCGTCGTCCGTCGTCTGTACGTCAACAATTGCTTTAAATGACTACTTCTTCTTAACCACTGATTGGAATTTAACTGAATTCGACTGGAAGCATCCCTAGGTGGTGGGGATTCAAAATTGTACAAATCGTTGGGCTGACCCCCCAGGGGGCTGAGGGGCGTGGCCAAAAGGGGGCAATTAGGCTGTATAGCTTTAAGCAACTTCTTCTCTGGAACTAAGTGATGGATATCAACCATATTTGACTGGCGTCATCCCTAGGTGTTGGGGATTCAAAATTGTACAAATAGTTGGGCTGACCCCCCAGGGGGCTGAGGGGCGGGGCCAAAAGGGGCAGTTAGGCTATGTTGCTTTAAGCGACTTCTTCTCTGGAACTAAGTGATGGATATCAACCATATTGGACTGGAAGCATTCCTAGGTGGTGGTGATTCAAAATTGTACAAATGGTGTGACTGACCCCCCAGGGGGCTGAGGGGCGGGGCCAAAAGGGGGTTATTTGGCTATATTGCTTTAAGTGACTTCTGCTGTAGAACTATGCACTGGATATCAATCATATTTGATCAAAAGCATTCATGGGAGGCAGGGATTCAAAATTGTACAAATGGTGGGGCTGACCCCAAAGGGGCTGAGGGGTGGGGTCAAAAAGGGTAATTTAGGGTCTGGCCCTACCCTTGGAGACATAGTCCCTGGGTCATGACTTTGAACGGTTGAGATCCCCACCCCAAAACTGTATATACATATGCTGGGCATAAAGAGACGAATGCAGTCATGATATTATAATTGATCCTGGGGTCTGGCCACAACCCTAGGGACCTAGTTTCTGAGTCACACCTTGGAAACAGTTGAGATCACCACCCCATAACCATACATAAAATTTCTGGGCATGAAAAATCTAATACAGATAGGATACAAGGATTGTCCTTGGGGTCTGCCCCATTCCTTTGGATCTTATTTGGAGAATATTTTGCCATGATTGCTTTGATATCCAGGTGAGCGATACAGGCCTTCTGGGCCTCTTGTTTATGGATAAAAGTCTTCCAAAAAATGATGTAGTTGATCTAGGAAGTCATGCTTTTTTGACACCGTGTACTGGCTGATACAAATTTCAGAATGACAGTTTTGAACGAACTGACAATGACAGAAAGATTCAATATGAATTTATTTTTTTATGAGTTTACCTCCCGTAATAACTCTTAAATGTATTCTAAAATGTATTTATAATTTGCTACTTCAGTACAGACTAGTCATTCATATAATGGATTTGGTTCAAGAAAAATGTTTTGTTTTACATTAAAATCTATAAAATTCACAATTGGTTAAAAAAGGAAAGCATGGTGTTCTTTCAGCAACAGAACAATGTTTTGTTTTAATTTAACAATCTAGATATCTTGATATTTTGTTATGTTTAAATCATATTCCTTAATCATGTGTTATATTATTTAAGAAATAATCAACATATGTGCGTGCATTATGGTGGGATATATATCGAGGGTGAGAAAATGCTGGTAAAAATAATTAACGAAGAGCGCTTCGGCCTGAGTTAATTATTTTTCCAACATTTTCGAATCCCGAGTTATATATTCCACCATAATGCACGCACATAAGTTGATTATTTTTATTCTACCACGTCAAATGTAACTAATTGTAAAGTTTTGCTGTCTTATAAGGTGACATGACCTAGATAATTTGATATACAAATTAGACGCTGTTCTTTTGCGCGTGCAAGATTTATCACTTGATCGTGTTGCCTCGTTTGAACTATATCAATGTCAGGCCAACATTTCTCAGTGCGTAGGGTTGGGATTCCCGGATTGCGTTTCTGATATCAAGCGGATTTTCTTGGTAGTGCCAGTGATACAACATCATAAGATAGGCCTGACATGAGTTGGCATATTTAGTTGGTTGCTATGATGTGATGAAAAGTCACTGACCGGCTGATCATGACGCGACCTTCACCTTCACCGACTTTACCGGACAGCTGTGTTTTGCAACCACTGTTCAGACCGATGCTACTTTTTGCAACATTATTCTTCACACACAGTATGTACACTGTAGGCGATTGCTCGACATCACTTTGATTTTTTGAAAGCAGACGACGTTTTGCAGACCAGAAACAACTGAAGACGTGTGACGTCAGATATGATGTTCATTTCAATCAATCAAACAATGGCACGCTATCGACATCGTTCGTCAAAACATGAAATCAACGCTTGACAGTACATACACACACTGCACACATCGTGAAATGTACAGCACTACCCAGTGAAGTAAAAACAGAAGTAATTAATAATTTACCATTTTGTCTTCAGACCTGTACATTTTAAATGTCAATAATTAATAAACCATTTTCACTGCACGGACCCACATACGTTAGGTCTATAGATCCGTGTGATCTTTTGAATGGCAGGCCTGTCAAACATTTTGATCCCGCCTGACAGTTATGCTATTTTTGTTAATTCATGATAAAATACGGGGAGGTTGTTGGAACAGCATGCGTGCGCACTATTTCACGTCCATTTGTTATTGGCATGCACATGGTATATCGCTCAATAATGCACTCTTTTTCACCAACGAAAACCGTCGTTACATCACAGACGTGGTAGAATTATCCTTAATTCATTCATGAATACATGATTACATGATCCTTTATAAAAAAAAACATACAGAATCACAGTAGAATACATATTACTTTATGCTATTTACTTTTGTGTTTAATTCAGAAATATTATTATTTGTAGTATTTTAACTTGTGTTTATGTTGTTTTGCATCTAGTTAGCTAATTTGCTTATAATTATGTCAGAGAATTCACCTCGGTGACAGTGATACCCCTCAGGGTGACCCTAGGCACTGTCGCACTCTTTATGCCCCCGCCATAAAATGGAGGGGCATATAGTGTTGCCTATGTCCTTTGTGTCCCGTCCCGATTCAATGTAAACACTTAGCAACTTCATTCTTTGACAGATATTGGTCAAACTTTATACAAAGGTCAAGTATGAGTATACTACGGACATCGTTGTGTTTCAGGGATCCAAGGTCAAGGCCAAGGTCACACTTGCTATATATAGAAAATCATCAACTGATTCAATTTAAACACTTATCAACTTCATTCTTTCACGGATTTTGGTCAAACTTTATATAAAGGTCAAATATGGGTATACCTCTAACATCCTTGTGTTTCAGGATGGTAATAAGATACAGAAAAAAACATATGAATTTAAAAATCAACTTATCAACTTTAAGTGTAGTACCTTGTGTGTGTGCATGTTTCAGGGTATCAAGATCAAAGTGGTTGTAACTTTTTATAGAACACTGAAACTAATTCCACATGGCAGCGGGGGCATTTATGTCTTACAGACATTTTCTAGTATTAGTATTTATATACTAGTGGAAATACATAAGGATCTATATGGTGCGGAGTGGGCTTTTTAAATAGTTAAAGTTGTCCTAGTGTGATGTGCATCATACACAAAGCGAGGAAAAGTAAAATGATTGAAAAATGATTTTCAAACTCCCTTTCTCTGTAACAAAAAATACAAAATTGCATTGGTTCCAATTTAGAGTTAATCACCATATTCTAACAACAAACTCGTATTTATTAAAAGTTGGGTTAGTAGACAGTCCTAATTGTAACATTTGTAAAACAGAAATTGAAACGATAGAGCATATGCTATGGAACTGTGAAAAAGTTCAAATTTTACTTGTAAATTTAGAAAATTTGTTGAGTTCATTCCTTTTGAATTTAATAAAAAATCTTTTCTCTTTGGTACATATAGTCAGAAAGGAATAAAAAGTAAAGTGGTAGTATGATCATCTTTACAATAAAACAGTATATCTATAGATCAAGGTGCCTCACACCAGTACAGATTGACAAAAACATGAGATGTAACACTGAGTTTTGATATTATGTTGTCTCTGTGTTTTAGGTGATTGCCCGTGTAGTTGATGGAAGCAGGTTCGACGAGTTTAAGGCCATGTATGGCGAAACTCTTGTCACAGGTATTATACTCAACTCGGAAGAAAATAATTTAAAAAATTAACAGAATTGATACTTTCAATACACCATGGTTTAAGTTTAATGTTGTTTTATTAAAAAGAAATTTCTATCTTATTTACAGAATTTTTCTGATATTGATCACAAAATATTTTTGGAAATGCATGAAAAGAAACCATAATCATTTTAATTTTACTGGGTTTTTTTTCAAGGTTAAAATTGCTTAAAATGTAAAGTATTTTGTATGAAGCAAACAAATCAGTTTTTTTAGCTCACCGGGTCCGAAGGACCAAGGTGAGCTTATGCCATACTGTGGCGTCCGTCGTCCGTCCATCAACAATTTCTTTAAACGAATTCTTCTTAACCACTGATTGGAATTTAACTTTATTTGACTGGAAACATCCCTAGGTGGTGGGGATTCAAAATTGTACAAATGGTGGGGCTGACCCCCCAGGGGGCTGAGGGGCGGGGCAAAAAGGGTTCAATTTGGCTATATTGCTTTAAGCGACTTCCTCTCTGGTACTAAGAGATGGATATCAACCATATTTGACTGGAAGCATCCCTAGGTGGTGGGGATTCAAAATTGTACAAATAATGGGGCTGACCCCCCGGGGGGCTGAGGGGCGGGAGCAAAAAGGGTTCAATTTGGCTATATTGCTTTAAGCGACTTCCTGATCTGGTACTAAGAGATGGATATCAACCATATTTGACTGGAAGCTTCCCTAGGTGGTGGGGATTTAAAATTGTACAAATGGTGGGGCTGAGGGCGGGGCCAAAAGGAGGCAATTTGGCTATATTGCTATAAACGACTTCTTCTGTAGAACTATGCCATGGATATCAATCATATTTGGTCAGAAGCATTCATGGGAGGCAGGGATTCAAAATTGTACAAATGGTTGGGCTGACCCCCCGGGCTAAGGGGTGGGGCCAAAAAAAGTTTCTTACTTGAAAATGGTTGAGATCCCCACCCTATAACCATATATACAATTGCTGAGTATAAAGAGATGAATGCACGTAAGTTTCCAGGATGGCCTTGGGGACTGCCCCACCCTTGGAGACTTAACCCCTTGGTCATAACTTCGAAAAGGTTAAGATCCCCACCCCAAAACTATATATACAATTGTTGGGCATAAAGAGAAGAATGCAGTCATGAGATTAGAATTGACTCCAGGGTCTGCCCCAACCTCGAAGACTTAACGCCTGGGTCATAACTTTGAAACGGTTGAGATCCCCACCCAAAAACTATATATACAAATGCTGGGTAAAAAGAGACAAATGCAGTCATGATATTAGAATTGATCCTGGGGTCTGGCCACAAACCTACGGAACCTAGTTTCTGAGTCACAGCTTGGAAACAGTTGAGATCCCACCCCATAACAATACATAAAATTGTGGGGCATGACAAATCTAATACAGATATGCTACAAGGATTAGCCTTGGGGTCTGGCCTATTCCCTTGGATCTCATTTGGAAAATATACTGCCATGATTGCTTAGATATCCAGGTGAGCGATACAGGCCCTCTGGGCCTCTTGTTTTAAGAGAAATCATGACTAAATCATATTAACGATTTAAATATTTTAATAAAAGACTAGATATAGTGCAATGCAAAAGATGAATAAATGATTTGATATGAGTTTGATTTAGTATGATTGTCTTCACAGGATTTGCCCGTCTGTGGGGTTACCCAGTGGGGATCATAGGCAATAATGGAGTGCTCTTCTCTGAGTCTGCTCTCAAGGTAAAACAATAACGAGTGCTCTTCTCCTATTCTGCTCTCAAGGTAAAACAAATCTTCATTTACATAAAAAGAAAGAAGCTGTTAAAATCTGATATTAGATCACACAGTTATATACAAATATATGATGTGACATCCTGATATCATTATATACACTAGACCTACCAATACTATGTGACTGCAGTACTTGATGTGGTAGTATGTGAAAATCTAATATGAATTGTGATATGTTTTTGATGAAGCTTCATATTATACAACCAGTTACAATACTGGCACACCTTCCTGTACTCGCGCTAACGCATCACTCTGTCTGAATCTTTTCACTGGGGAACATTTTGTTATGACACTTTGAAGCAATCAATGTTGGTCAGAATTAAACAAGGAGTCAATTGACCAAAGGTCAATGTCACTGTGTCAAAGGTCAAGGTCAAATTTTGTGGGTTCCAAAGGGTCAAGGTAAAGTTTTGTATTTTTCACTGATGAACATTTTGTTATGATATTATGAAGCAAAGTTGGTCGGAATTGAAGAATGAGTCAACTGACCAAAGATCAGGGTCACTGGGTTAAAGGTCAAGGTCATTTGGGTCCAAAGGTCAAAGACAAAGTGGATCTCTGACTTTGACCCTGGCTCTTGATGGGGGAGGTATTTAAGGTGAAATAAAACAAATCAAAGCTAACAAATAAGTATTGCACCGGTATTTACATTTCTGGTAGCCCAGTAAATATGGAGGTGGAAGGAAACAAGACTCACATCATAGTACATGTAAAATGTATATTTTGCTTCCTTGCGATTCTTTTTGAAGTCTAAATGTCAAACGTCAAGCTCAGCTATATGGGCAGATTGCTTCTTGATGATTAAGGGCGATATATTGCCACAAGACGGGGCCCTTACTGACCTGTCAGTGTTCTAGTTTCACCTACATTGACCAAACTTGCTAAAGTTTTAATGTATCTTGGGAGGTAGGAGTGTCAAATTCTAAATTTGAATCTCGTGCCCCACTATATAAAGCGATATGGCCCTTTGTTAATTTTTGTACCGGAGCCTTTCTATTGGCTAAACAAGAGGAGACATATGTTTTTGTTCACAAAAACAAAATTCTAGTTAATACTTCCAGTTCTCATGCTAAGGCATCACTCTGTCTGAATTTCCTGTTCCCCTTACCTTCCCAATTTGCCATGGTTACAATGCCATTAATTAATACTAGCACACCTGCTTATGCCGAAGCATCACTCCTTCTGAATTTCCCCTCCCCCTACTAGTTCTTCAACTATGGACATTGTGCCAGCTACACCAATTATACCCGTAGAGAGTGACCAAAACTTCATCACCCTGACACTGTTGAAACTCATAACAACAAGAAATGGACATTGTCGGTGCGGATGGCGAGGGAGGTTCATAAGTTAACCTCAGTTTAATACAACCAACAGCTTATTGAAAAAAAAATACTTTGAAGGTGTTGATTGATTGATTGATTGATAGGTTTTACGTCCGCTTCACTACCGCGTATTTCGGTTATCCAGCAGACTTTTGAAGATGTGTGGAATAATACTATTGAAAGTATTTTTATACCCCCAAAACCCCAAAAGAAATGTCTTTGAAATATGCCTTAAGACTTAATTACCACCATGAACTAACCACTACTCAGATAAGAGAAGAACAAATGTGAAACATTGAGAATAAGGAAAAAACTTATATTTCTGGTTACAAATGGAATGTATTGCTTCGTGCTCGGGTCATGTGACCGGCGCAAAAAATGCTAATGTCTTTTTATCATGTTTGGTATTGTGAACAGTAAAAAACCTGAAACATCTACAAATAAATCAGCTGTATAGGTCCATTGATATACATTTTCTTTTTAAGGGAATTTATTTTCAGAGTTAACCTTTCCATTGTCCAAGTTTATGCACCTCAGCCTTTCCGGCTTTCTGATTTGATCACAACCTCCCTCAACCAATGAAATCCTCTTACAGATCTAGAGAGTCTTAGATAAGAAACATAAGACAGGTTGATTTCGACCCAAGATGTGACCAGGAATTCAATGGTGAACCTTTAAATATCAGATTGTCAAAAACTGTCCAAGTCATGCCCTCCATGCCCTATTTACCAACATGAAGAAAATGTTCAGAAAGAGATATTTATTGACTGTAGATACAAAATGTAGATGTATAGTTATGAGAGTAGAATGATTTGTGCTTTATTCCTTGTAGGGTACCCACTTCATTGAACTGTGCTGTCAACGCAACATTCCGCTCATTTTTCTACAGAACATTACGGGTGAGTTGGATTGGAAAACCAAGATTAAAACATTCCCAATCACCTGAAGCGGGAATGGAATTTTGTCTCTTATTTTTATGGCTGGTTTTTACAACTATGTATTTTGCATTCTGAAAACGTATAAGCACTCCTTGGGTATATCTTTGCCGACTGGTTTTCATTTAAGTGTCGATTGTCTGCCATACATTACTATTTTATCTTGTGTGGAACAACATGTTGATATATTCTTGTGTTTTTATCGGATATAGACAGATACCTTTTCCGCTAATAGAGCTGTGTTCATTGGTCGATATTTTTACGATAACTGTTTTCATTGGGTAGCTGTTAAAGAATTAGGCCCAGATCATGTATAGTACAGGACTCTGTTGGGTATATTTTGGATGGCCAGGTATTTTACTTTAGTCTTTAGAAGCCATTAACTGGTAGGCTCAACATTTTATCTTCTCTCTCTCTCTCTTTTTCTCTCTATGGTAGGCATATTTTTATATATACCTCCTCGTCTTATATTTAACACTAATATAACAAGACGGAACCCTGTGAACCTCCTCGAACCTCTGTTGCTCCATTGAGACATGAATGGCTGCTCCATTTAGACATGAAATAACAAACTGTTACACTCCTGTCTAAAGCGGTTTCTCTCTAAAGCAACCAGTTTGTCATTTCTGTGTGTCGTTATGATATCTTGGATTGATCAGTAACTGGGATATATAGAAGTCTCACCCAGCTACATATGTGTACACATCTGGATTACTGCACCATCAATTGTATGGCATTGTGACTATTTCACTTCACTCCTTGTTAATTAGCTCATTTCCTTGGTTAGAATTTACATTGCAGCTCCATTTCAATAAAAGTGGGAGTGAGCTAAATATATAGTTAAATGTATGTTTAACAAAGTAACCTTTATTTAAGTGTAATGCAAACTTTTTAATTTTTCCCATAATCCCGCTTCCATCTCTGCAAAAACTATTTGACAAATTTCATATGAAGTCTGATCAACGGACACAAATTAAATTTTTAAGTGTTGGTTACCTCTGCCCACTTTGACTTACATGACTCTGCCCACATGTATTGTTGTTGACATCATGGAAACTTGTCATGATCTGTGGTCATAAGGTGATAAATCCAGTGTACAGGGACATTAGTTATCAATGTCAGACTAAATAGAGAAGAATAACAGCTAATTGCATTGATATGTTTATTAATTTCCTCAAGGTTTCATGGTTGGTCGAGAAGCTGAGGCAGGAGGTATAGCCAAGAATGGTGCTAAGATGGTGACTGCTGTGGCCTGCGCCAAAGTTCCAAAGTTCACTGTCATTGTTGGTGGGTCCTATGGGGCAGGCAATTATGGGATGTGTGGAAGAGCATATGGGTAAGACACCCTCTGTACATCATGGACTGGATTTAGAGCAATGACTCAGTGAATGTTCAACAGAAATACTTGTTAGCGCTTATTTCTCAGAAAACACTAGTGAGATTTTTCACAACTTTCACATGAATGTCCCTCATAGTCCCTAGTTACACATACAAAATTAAAGACTGATAAGAAAATAAAGAAGGCAGCCCTCTTGAATTTTGAGAATTAAAGTTTACTAGCACCATGACTTAGAAATCATTTCAGGGATCTTTGTCAGGGGCTACAAAGTTTGTTCAAATTCAGATGTTGACCCTCTTTCAAGGTCGCATGGGTCGTCAAATGTATAAAAAACAAACTTCTCAATATCCAAAAAGCCCACAGTGATGATGCATGACTAATAGTTTGCTGAGCTTAAGGGTTAACAAGATTGTTCAGAATCACTTTGACCTAATTTCAAGGTCAAATGTTTGAAATATCTCTAAATAAAACATCTTCTAAATAACTAAAAAAAAATCAAAGATGGTAATATTTACCAGTAGCATACAGGGATGAAAGGCTTTCAACATTTTTAGGTCACCTGAGACAAAGTCTCAATTTACATTTTCGACTTCTTCTCCAAAACCCCTTAACCAATTTCAGTGAAATTTTGCAGAAACCTTCCATGGCCAAAAAGGTCAAAAAGTTGCCAGTTTGGTCCCCGGCCTGAGGGGCGGGGCCAAAAAGGGTCAAATTGACTAAAATTTCAAAAATCTTCTTCTCAAGACCCAGATATTGTAGAATCAAATACTCTTCATAGATGGAAGGATCTTAAGGTGCTTTACCAAAATTGTGAATTTCTTGACCCTAGGGTCTCACGTTTCCCCCTTGGGAGGGGGTAAACTTTACTATAGTTTATATAGGGAAATCACATTTTGGACCAACATTTGTTTAATTGCCATTGGAGGTAATTAAATTTAGGTTAGCATTATCAGTATTGGATAGCAGTTTGATGGTATGCACATATGAGCCCTGACTGACCCCCCGGGGCTATTGGGTGGAGCCAAAAGGGTCGAATTGACTGAAATTTCAAAAATCTTCTTCTCAAGACCCAGATATGGTAGAATCAAACACTCTTCACAGATAAAAGGGTTTTAAGGTGCTCTACCAAAATTGTGAATTTTATGACCCTGGGGTCTCACGTGTACCCTTGGGGAGGGGGTAAACTTTACTATAGTTTATATGGGGAAATCACATTTTGGACCAACATTTGTTTAATTGCCATTGGAAGTAAATCAATTTGGGTTAGCATTATCAGTATTGGATAGCAGTTTGATGGTATGCACATATGAGCCCTGACTGACCCCCCGGGGCTATTGGGTGGAGCCAAAAGGGTCGAATTGACTGAAATTTCAAAAATCTTCTTCTCAAGACCCAGATATGGTAGAATCAAACACTCTTCACAGATAAAAGGGTTTTAAGGTGCTCTACCAAAATTGTGAATTTTATGACCCTGGGGTCTCACGTGTACCCTTGGGGAGGGGGTAAACTTTACTATCGTTTATATGGGGAAATCACATTTTGGACCAACATTTGTTTAATTGCCATTGGAGGTAATTAAATTTAGGTTAGCATTATCAGTATTGGATAGCAGTTTGATGGTATGCACATATGAGCCCTGACTGACCCCCCGGGGCTATTGGGTGGAGCCAAAAGGGTCGAATTGACTGAAATTTCAAAAATCTTCTCCTCAAGACCCAGATATGGTAGAATCAAACACTCTTCATAGATGGAAGGGTCTTAAGGTGCTCTACGAAAATTGTGAATTTTATGACCCTGGGGTCTCACGTGTTCCCTTGGGGAGGGGGTAAACTTTACTATAGTTTATATGGGGAAATCATATTTTGGACCAACATTTGTTTAATTGCCATTGGAGGTAATTAAATTTAGGTTAGCATTATCAGTATTGGATAGCAGTTTGATGGTATGCACATATGAGCCCTGACTGCCCCCCCGGGGCTATTGGGTGGAGCCAAAAGGGTCGAATTGACTGAAATTCCAAAAATCTTCTTCTCAAGACCCAGATATGGTAGAATCAAACCCTCTTCACAGATAAAAGGGTTTTAAGGTGCTCTACCACAATTGTGAATTTTATGACCCTGGGGTCTCATGTGTACCCTTGGGGAGGGGGTAAACTTTACTATATTTAATATGGGGAAATCACATTTTGGACCAACATTTGTTTAATTGCCATTGGAGGTAATTAAATTTAGGTTAGCATTATCAGTATTGGATAGCAGTTTGATGGTATGCACATATGAGCCCTGACTGCCCCCCCGGGGCTATTGGGTGGAGCCAAAAGGGTCGAATTGACTGAAATTTCAAAAATCTTCTCTCAAGACCCAGATATGGTAGAATCAAACACTCTTCATAGATGGAAGGGTCTTAAAGTTTATGACCCTAGGGTCTCACGTTTACCCCCTGGGGAAGGAGGGGGGCAAAATTTATTATGGTTTATAATGGCAAATGATACTTTGAATATTACATGTTAATAACTTGATTGTAATCATAACCCTGAGTTGACAGTTTGATACTTTGAAAATTTTGAGCCAGCCCTACCCCAAGGGCTGTAGGGTGGGGCCCAAAGGAGTCAGTGTGCTAAAATTTCTTCATTTTCCTTGTTTAGAATCAGAGGCGCTAGTTTCAAATACTTTTTAGTCTTAAATCTGTATGCTAGATATTGAATAAGGTGGTTTTATTGTTTTTTGTCACTGAATAATATTTCTGTTCGTGTTAAAAACAAAATCAGCTCTCTGTATAAATATATCAGGTGACCGTAAAGGCCCATGGGGCTCTTGTTAAAAGAATGACCTTGACCTTTTCAAGGTCACATGGGTTAAATGTGTGAAAATGATTTAATAACTCAATATCGAAAAGGCTAAGGGTGATAAGATTTGGTCAGTAGCCTGTTTGGATAATGGACTATAAAATGTTCAAATGAATGGCCTATAATTCATTTTTCAGGCCCCAGTCCTGTACATGTGGCCATTATAACCTTGATCTTTTAGGCCCTGGTTCATGTACATCTGGTCACTATTATTCTTTGATCTTTTAGGCACTGGTTCCTGTACATGTGGTCACTATTATCCTTTGATCTTTCAGGCCCTGGTTTCTGTACATGTGGCCATTATAACCTTGATCTTTCAGGCCCTGGTTTCTGTACATGTGGCCATTATAACCTTGATCTTTCAGGCCCTGGTTTCTGTACATGTGGCCATTATAACCTTGATCTTTCAGGCCCTGGTTTCTGTACATGTGGCCATTATAACCTTGATCTTTCAGGCCCTGGTTTCTGTACATGTGGCCATTATAACCTTGATCTTTCAGGCCCTGGTTCCTGTACATGTGGCCATTATAACCTTGATCTTTCAGGCCCTGGTTCCTGTACATGTGGCCATTATAACCTTGATCTTTTAGGCCCTGGTTCCTGTACATGTGGCCATTATAACCTTGATCTTTTAGGCCCTGGTTCCTGTACATGTGGTCACTATTATCCTTTGATCTTTCAGGCCCTGGTTCCTGTACATGTGGCCATTATAACCTTGATCTTTTAGGCCCTGGTTTCTGTACATGTGGCCATTATAACCTTGATCTTTTAGGCCCTGGTTCCTGTACATGTGGTCACTATTATCCTTTGATCTTTCAGGCCCTGGTTCCTGTACATGTGGCCATTATAACCTTGATCTTTCAGGCCCTGGTTCCTGTACATGTGGCCATTATAACCTTGATCTTTTAGGCCCTGGTTCCTGTACATGTGGCCATTATAACCTTGATCTTTTAGGCCCTGGTTCCTGTACATGTGGTCACTATTATCCTTTGATCTTTCAGGCCCTGGTTCCTGTACATGTGGCCATTATAACCTTGATCTTTTAGGCCCTGGTTCCTGTACATGTGGCCATTATAACCTTGATCTTTTAGGCCCTGGTTCCTGTACATGTGGCCATTATAACCTTGATCTTTTAGGCCCTGGTTCCTGTACATGTGGTCACTATTATCCTTTGATCTTTCAGGCCCTGGTTCCTGTACATGTGGCCATTATAACTTTGATCTTTTAGGCCCTGGTTCCTGTACATGTGGCCATTATAACCTTGATCTTTTAGGCCCTGGTTTCTGTACATGTGGCCATTATAACCTTGATCTTTTAGGCCCTGGTTCCTGTACATGTGGTCACTATTATCCTTTGATCTTTCAGGCCCTGGTTCCTGTACATGTGGCCATTATAACCTTGATCTTTCAGGCCCTGGTTCCTGTACATGTGGCCATTATAACCTTGATCTTTCAGGCCCTGGTTCCTGTACATGTGGCCATTATAACCTTGATCTTTTAGGCCCTGGTTCCTGTACATGTGGCCATTATAACCTTGATCTTTTAGGCCCTGGTTCCTGTACATGTGGTCACTATTATCCTTTGATCTTTCAGGCCCTGGTTCCTGTACATGTGGCCATTATAACCTTGATCTTTCAGGCCCTGGTTCCTGTACATGTGGCCATTATAACCTTGATCTTTTAGGCCCTGGTTCCTGTACATGTGGCCATTATAACCTTGATCTTTTAGGCCCTGGTTCCTGTACATGTGGTCACTATTATCCTTTGATCTTTCAGGCCCTGGTTCCTGTACATGTGGCCATTATAACCTTGATCTTTCAGGCCCTGGTTTCTGTACATGTGGCCATTATAACCTTGATCTTTCAGGCCCTGGTTCCTGTACATGTGGCCATTATAACCTTGATCTTTCAGGCCCTGGTTTCTGTACATGTGGCCATTATAACCTTGATCTTTCAGGCCCTGGTTCCTGTACATGTGGCCATTATAACCTTGATCTTTCAGGCCCTGGTTTCTGTACATGTGGCCATTATAACCTTGATCTTTCAGGCCCTGGTTCCTGTACATGTGGCCATTATAACCTTGATCTTTCAGGCCCTGGTTTCTGTACATGTGGCCATTATAACCTTGATCTTTCAGGCCCTGGTTCCTGTACATGTGGCCATTATAACCTTGATCTTTCAGGCCCTGGTTTCTGTACATGTGGCCATTATAACCTTGATCTTTCAGGCCCTGGTTCCTGTACATGTGGCCATTATAACCTTGATCTTTCAGGCCCTGGTTTCTGTACATGTGGCCATTATAACCTTGATCTTTCAGGCCCTGGTTCCTGTACATGTGGCCATTATAACCTTGATCTTTCAGGCCCTGGTTTCTGTACATGTGGCCATTATAACCTTGATCTTTCAGGCCCTGGTTCCTGTACATGTGGCCATTATAACCTTGATCTTTCAGGCCCTGGTTTCTGTACATGTGGCCATTATAACCTTGATCTTTCAGGCCCTGGTTCCTGTACATGTGGCCATTATAACCTTGATCTTTCAGGCCCTGGTTTCTGTACATGTGGCCATTATAACCTTGATCTTTCAGGCCCTGGTTTCTGTACATGTGGCCATTATAACCTTGATCTTTCAGGCCCTGGTTTCTGTACATGTGGCCATTATAACCTTGATCTTTCAGGCCCTGGTTTCTGTACATGTGGCCATTATAACCTTGATCTTTTAGGCCCTGGTTCCTGTACATGTGGCCATTATAACCTTGATCTTTTAGGCCCTGGTTCCTGTACATGTGGTCACTATTATCCTTTGATCTTTCAGGCCTCAGTTTCTGTACATGTGGCCATTATAACCTTGATCTTTCAGGCCCTGGTTTCTGTACATGTGGTCACTATTATTCTTTGATCTTTCAGGCCCCGATTTCTGTACATGTGGCCGAACTCTAGGATTTCTGTGATGGGAGGAGAACAGGCAGCCAATGTTCTGGCTCAGATAACAAGAGAACAACGACAGCGCGAGGGCAAAGAGGTTAACCTGGCAAATATTACTACTATTAGCTAGAGACTTGGGGGGTCAATGGCAGATTGACTCATTTTGTCACCCTTTTAAATTAAAAAAAAATGGGAAAAGGCATTGGGGTGGATATAACAATCGACAGGTATATGTCTGCATATCCTTGGATACTCACTTAAACATTAAACTGTTTTCGAATCTGGTTCATAGGCTCTATGAATGCCCACTGCATTACAGGAAAATGACATGAACCATGTTAGCGTTCATGTTTTATTTTCCTGTAAATCAGTGGGCATTCATAGAACCTATGAACCGCATCTGAAAGCAGTTCAGTACTTATATTTACATTTTCAAGTCTCTCTGTCTTTATAAGATACAGTGGAACAAAACAATTTCCTGTGACTAAAGGTTTCTGATATAGTCCATGGACACAACCATAAAACATTTTTAGGTCACCTGAGCTTTGCTCAAATGACCTATTCTAATCGCTTTCCGTCCGTCGTGCGTAAACTTTTTACATTTTCAACTTCTTCTCAAGAACCAGTGGATGGATATTTTTCAAACTTGGTCAGAATCATCCTTGGTAGATGAGGCTACACAATTGTAAAATTGGGATTCCTACCCCAACCCCTGGGGCCAGGGCGGTGCCCCAAAGGGAAAATTAACCAATATTTCAAAAATATTCTTCTCCAGACTCAGAGGTACTACAGTCATTTTCTCTGCATGGAAAGAAAGATCATCAAGGGCTTTACTTAAATTGTAAATTTTAAGACCCCCGAGCTATCCATTCTCCCTTGGGGAGGGGGTTAAGTTTATTATATTATCGTGTTTAGTTTGCACTAAACCCAACAGCACACACAGGTTATACTCGGCTATGTTTTTTGTCGATAAAATAACAAACACTTAAATTGTCGAAAATGAGCATTTATTCTAAATGCCAGAAATCGAGCATATGTATACATCTTTGTGTTGATTTTTATAATAAGGTGTTCAAAGAACCAAAAAAGATGGGGCTTGCTTCAAAATAACAAATGAAACAAAATTTAAAACAAAGATGTGCAACAATTAGATTTTTACACAATAGTACATAAGGGTAGATACAAATTAGGGGAGGAGGAGGGTAACTGATTTTTAGGTCACCTGAGCTTTGCTCAAGTGACCTATTCCAATCGCTTTTCGTCCGTCGTCGTCCGTCGTGCGTCGTGCGTAAACTTTTACATTTTCAACTTCTTCTCAAGAACCAGTGGATGGATTTTTTTCAAACTTGGTCAGAATCATCCTTGGTAGATGAGGCTTCAAAATTGTAAAATTGGGATTCCTACCCCAACCCCTGGGGCCAGGGCGGGGCCCCAAAGGGAAAATTATCCAATATTTCAAAAATCTTCTTCTCCAGACTCAGAGGTACTACAGTGATTTTCTCTACGTGGAAAGAAAGATCATCAGGGGCTTTACTTAAATTGTAAATTTCAGGACCCCCGAGCTATCCGTTCTCCCTTGGGGAGGGGGTAAAGTTTACTATAGTTTATATAGGGAAATAACACTTTTGGGTATATTTTGACAACTTTCTGTAGGAAATTATTTTTACTTGGTGAGAATTATCCTTGGAGGTAGATGGTTTCAAATTGTAAAATTGAGATTCCTACCCCGACCCCTGGGGCCAGGGCGGGGCCCCAAAGGGAAAATTAATCAATATTTCAAAAATCTTCTTCTCCAGACTCAGAGGTACTACAGTGATTTTCTCTACGTGGAAAGAAAGATCATCAGGGGCTTTACTTAAATTGTAAATTTCAGGACCCCCGAGCTATCCGTTCTCCCTTGGGGAGGGGGTAAAGTTTACTATAGTTTATATAGGGAAATAACACTTTTGGGTATATTTTGACAACTTTCTGTAGGAAATTATTTTTACTTGGTGAGAATTATCCTTGGAGGTAGATGGTTTCAAATTGTAAAATTGAGATTCCTACCCCGACCCCTGGGGCCAGGGCGGGGCCCCAAAGGGAAAATTAATCAATATTTCAAAAATCTTCTTCTCCAGACTCAGAGGTACTACAGTGATTTTCTTTACGTGGAAAGAAAGATCATCAGGGGCTTTATTTAAATTGAAAATATCAGGACCCCGAGCTATCCGTTCTCCCTTGGGGAGGGGTTAACGTTTAATATAGTTTATATAGGGAAATAACACTTTTCGGTATATATTTTATATATTTTCAGCAGAAAATTGCTCAAACTTAGTCAGAATCATCTTGGGTAAATGAGAGTTTTACTTTGTAAAATTAGGATTCCTGCCCCATCCCCAGGGGCTAGAGCGGGGCCCCAAAGGAAACATTTACCAATATTTTCAAATTCTTATCCATTGATGACATGACAAGTATTGAATTTCACTTAGTTTACATGCTGATTTCCACATCACATCTAAACAATAAAATAAAGCTACCAGTATCTATGATATAACTCAGGTGACCGCTAAGGCCCTTGGGCCTCTTGTTTAAGGAGATTTTTCAAAATGTCACCATTGAAAAAATTCTGCACAGGTCACGTGACTTTAGTACACCAAAACATCACGTGACTACTTCTATAGGGATGGACTAGTTTAAAAAAGGGAAAGTTATCCTCCATCTGGAACCAACAAAATATAACAAATAAAAATATCATATACTAACCAGATAATATAAATTACTTTATGCACTGCATAAATACAACTATAGTTTATATAGGGAAATAACACTTGGGTATATATTTTGACATCTTTCTGTAGGAAATTATTTTTACTTGGTGAGAATTATCCTTGGAGGAAGATAGTTTCAAATTGTAAAATTGAGATTCCTATCCCCACCCCATGGGGCCAGGGCAGGGCCCCAAAGGGAAAATTAACCAATATTTCAAAATGCTTCTTCTCCAGACTCAGAGGTACTACAGTCTACAGAAAGATCATAAGGGGCTATACTTAAATTGTAAATTTCAGGGTCCCCAAGCTATCCGTTCTCCCTTGGGGAGGAGGTAAAGTTTACTATAGTGTATATTGGTAAATAACACTTTTGGGAATATTTTATCAAATTTTCAGCAGAAAATTACTCAAAGTTAGTTAGAATCATCTTTGGTGAATGAGGGTATTACATTGTAAAAATGGGATTGCTGCCCCATACCCAGGGGCTAGGGCAGGGCCCCAAAGGGAACATTTACCAATATTTTAAAATTCTTATCCTTTGATGACATGACAAGTATTGTTTTTCACTTAATTTACATGCTGCTTTCCACATCACATCTAAACAATAAAATAAAGCTACCAGTACCTATGATATAACTCAGGTGACCGCTAAGGCCCTTGGGCCTCTTGTTGCATCAGTTTGTGCTAGCTTTTTGTCATATTTTGTATTGTAACAATCAGAAAAGAAAATTTGATTATTGACATCATTTGTTAACGACACTGTGGACACCATAACATTTGAAAATTGAGTAAGCGGAAAACTTGTCATCGTCCTGTTATTTGTTGATATTGAAGAATCATTTTGAACATTCACAAAGGAAGTTAAGAGTAGATATAATATTACTGGTGAATTTCATGGTGAATGCTGGAAAGAGCGATTTTCTCGGGTCGTGACAATGAGCTAGAGAGAGCTAGAAGTGGGAAGTTGATGTGCCTGACAGTGAGCTAGAAGTGGGAAGCGGACATGCCTGACAGTGAGAGAGCTAGAAGTGGGAAGCGGACGTGCCTGATAGTGAGCTAGAGAGAGCTAGAAGTGGGAGGCATTTGTACCTGACAGTGAGCTAGAAGTGGGAAGCGGATGTGCCTGACAGTGAGCTAGAAAGAGCTAGAAGTGGGAAGCATTTGTGCCTGACAGTGAGCTAGAGAGAGCTAGAAGTGGGAAACATTTGCCTAGCAGTGAGCTAGAGAGAGCTAGAAGTGGGAAGCATTGGTGCCTGACAGTGAGGTAGAAGTGGGAAGCATTTGTGCCTGACAGTGAGCTAGAAGTGGGAAGCATTGGGGCCTGACAGTGAGCTAGAGAGAGCTAGAAGTGGGAAACATTTGCCTAGCAGTGAGCTAGAGAGAGCTAGAAGTGGGAAGCTAATGTGCCTGACAGTGAGCTAGAAGTGGGAAGCATTGGTGCCTGACAGTGAGGTAGAAGTGGGAAGCATTTGTGCTTGACAGTGAGCTAGAGAGAGCTAGAAGTGGGAAGCTAATGTGCCTGACAGTGAGCTAGAAGTGGGAAGCGGACATGCCTGACAGTGAGCTATAGAGAGCTAGAAGTGAGAGGCAGTTGTGCCTGACAGTAAGCTAGAGAGAGCTAGAAGTGGGAAGTTGATGTGCCTGACAGTGAGCTAGAAGTGGGAAGCGGACGTGCCTGATAGTGAGCTAGAGAGAGCTTGCTTCTTGCTTAACAGCATGGACCTGTGGCGTAGCATAGGATTCATCGTGATTTTTATAAAATATTTCATTTCTGCCTGAAAGTTATAGCATACTTGCCAACTTTTTGAAATTTTCATTGGGGAGATTACGTTCTCAGAGTTGAAAGCATGAAAAAAATCTGGGCATGTACACCCTAGAGAAAATTAACACTTTTAAATGGCATCTTTTTTTCAGATGAAATCATCAGATTTTTTAAAATAGGAATGGTTAAGCAAATTCACCAATTAAAAATGCTAAGTTTTAGAGCTCACAATCGGGAGTCTCCCTCCTAAATAGAGATAGTTGGCAAGTATGTTATAGAGTAATAATTTGAATATTATTGCTATGGTTTCATTGGAGGATAGTCAACTTCTCACCCAAAAATTCCTAATGAGAGTCTAACGTGGACTAATGATTGTTATGTGTGCAATTGGCCATATAGAGTAGGAAATACCCTAATATTTCTAGTTTTTAGGGTAAATGAGTCTGTCAAGAGTTCTTGTTTGCTTTTTATACATGAAATTGAAACAGAAACAGCTAAAATTGAATCTCTTGTTTGTAGTGGTCTGAGGAGGAAGAACAGGCATTAAAGGCTCCAGTCATTCGGAAGTATGAAAAAGAAGGTCACCCTTACTTCTCTAGTGCCAGGTAAGTTAACTAATAACTAATAACTATACATCTCCAGTGTCAGGTTACTGTACTTGTCCAGTGTCAGGTCACTGTACTTGTCCAATGGCAGGTTACTGTACTTGTCTAGTGTCAGGTTACTGTCCTTGTCCAGTGTCAGGTTACTGTACTTGTCCAATGTCAGGTTACTGTATTTGTCCACTGTCGGGTCACTGTACTTGTCCAATGTCAGGTTACTGTACTTGTCCAATGTCAGGTTACTGTACTTGTCCAGTGTCAGGTTACTGTACTTGTCCAATGTCAGGTTACTGTACTTGTCCAGTGTCAGGTTACTGTACTTGTCCAATGTCAGGTTACTGTACTTGTCCAGTGTCAGGTTACTGTACTTGTCCAATGTCAGGTTACTGTACTTGTCCAGTGTCAGGTTACTGTACTTGTCCAATGTCAGGTTACTGTACTTGTCCAATGTCAGGTTACTGTACTTGTCCAGTGTCAGGTTACTGTACTTGTCCAATGTCAGGTTACTGTACTTGTCCAATGTCAGGTTACTGTACTTGTCCAGTGTCAGGTTACTGTACTTGTCCAATGTCAGGTTACTGTACTTGTCCAATGTCAGGTTACTGTACTTGTCCAGTGTCAGGTTACTGTACTTGTCCAATGTCAGGTTACTGTACTTGTCCAATGTCAGGTTACTGTACTTGTCCAGTGTCAGGTTACTGTACTTGTCCAATGTCAGGTTACTGTACTTGTCCAATGTCAGGTTACTGTACTTGTCCAGTGTCAGGTTACTGTACTTGTCCAATGTCAGGTTACTGTACTTGTCCAGTGTCAGGTTACTGTACTTGTCCAATGTCAGGTTACTGTACTTGTCCAATGTCAGGTTACTGTACTTGTCCAGTGTCAGGTTACTGTACTTGTCCAATGTCAGGTTACTGTACTTGTCCAGTGTCAGGTTACTGTACTTGTCCAATGTCAGGTTACTGTACTTGTCCAGTGTCAGGTTACTGTACTTGTCCAATGTCAGGTTACTGTACTTGTCCAGTGTCAGGTTACTGTACTTGTCCAATGTCAGGTTACTGTACTTGTCCAGTGTCAGGTTACTGTACTTGTCCAATGTCAGGTTACTGTACTTGTCCAGTGTCAGGTTACTGTACTTGTCCAATGTCAGGTTACTGTACTTGTCCAGTGTCAGGTTACTGTACTTGTCCAATGTCAGGTTACTGTACTTGTCCAGTGTCAGGTTACTGTACTTGTCCAATGTCAGGTTACTGTACTTGTCCAGTGTCAGGTTACTGTACTTGTCCAATGTCAGGTTACTGTACTTGTCCAATGTCAGGTTACTGTACTTGTCCAATGTCAGGTTACTGTACTTGTCCAATGTCAGGTTACTGTACTTGTCCAATGTCAGGTTACTGTACTTGTCCAATGTCAGGTTACTGTACTTGTCCAATGTCAGGTTACTGTACTTGTCCAATGTCAGGTTACTGTACTTGTCCAATGTCAGGTTACTGTACTTGTCCAATGTCAGGTTACTGTACTTGTCCAATGTCAGGTTACTGTACTTGTCCAATGTCAGGTTACTGTACTTGTCCAATGTCAGGTTACTGTACTTGTCCAATGTCAGGTTACTGTACTTGTCCAATGTCAGGTTACTGTACTTGTCCAATGTCAGGTTACTGTACTTGTCCAATGTCAGGTTACTGTACTTGTCCAATGTCAGGTTACTGTACTTGTCCAATGTCAGGTTACTGTACTTGTCCAATGTCAGGTTACTGTACTTGTCCAATGTCAGGTTACTGTACTTGTCCAATGTCAGGTTACTGTACTTGTCCAATGTCAGGTTACTGTACTTGTCCAATGTCAGGTTACTGTACTTGTCCAATGTCAGGTTACTGTACTTGTCCAATGTCAGGTTACTGTACTTGTCCAATGTCAGGTTACTGTACTTGTCCAATGTCAGGTTACTGTACTTGTCCAATGTCAGGTTACTGTACTTGTCCAATGTCAGGTTACTGTACTTGTCCAATGTCAGGTTACTGTACTTGTCCAATGTCAGGTTACTGTACTTGTCCAATGTCAGGTTACTGTACTTGTCCAATGTCAGGTTACTGTACTTGTCCAATGTCAGGTTACTGTACTTGTCCAATGTCAGGTTACTGTACTTGTCCAATGTCAGGTTACTGTACTTGTCCAATGTCAGGTTACTGTACTTGTCCAATGTCAGGTTACTGTACTTGTCCAATGTCAGGTTACTGTACTTGTCCAATGTCAGGTTACTGTACTTGTCCAATGTCAGGTTACTGTACTTGTCCAATGTCAGGTTACTGTACTTGTCCAATGTCAGGTTACTGTACTTGTCCAATGTCAGGTTACTGTACTTGTCCAATGTCAGGTTACTGTACTTGTCCAATGTCAGGTTACTGTACTTGTCCAATGTCAGGTTACTGTACTTGTCCAATGTCAGGTTACTGTACTTGTCCAATGTCAGGTTACTGTACTTGTCCAATGTCAGGTTACTGTACTTGTCCAATGTCAGGTTACTGTACTTGTCCAATGTCAGGTTACTGTACTTGTCCAATGTCAGGTTACTGTACTTGTCCAATGTCAGGTTACTGTACTTGTCCAATGTCAGGTTACTGTACTTGTCCAATGTCAGGTTACTGTACTTGTCCAATGTCAGGTTACTGTACTTGTCCAATGTCAGGTTACTGTACTTGTCCAATGTCAGGTTACTGTACTTGTCCAATGTCAGGTTACTGTACTTGTCCAGTGTCAGGTTACTGTACTTGTCCAGTGTCGGGTCACTGTACTTGTCCAGTGTAAGGTTACTATACTTGTCCAATGTCAGGTTACTGTACTTGTCCAGTGTCGGGTCACTATACTTGTCTAGTGTCGGGTTACTGTACTTGTCCAATGTCAGGTTACTGTACTTGTCCAGTATCAGGTTACTGTACTTGTCTAGTGTCAGGTCACTGTACTTGTCCAATGTCAGGTTACTGTACTTGTCCAATGTCAGGTCACTGTACTTGTCTAGTGTCAGGTTACTGTACTTGCCCAATGTCAGGTTACTGTACTTGTCCAATGTCAGGTTACTGTACTTGTCCAGTGTCAGGTTACTGTACTTGTCCAATGTCAGGTTACTGTACTTGTCCAGTGTCAGGTTACTGTACTTGTCCAATGTCAGGTTACTGTACTTGTCCAGTGTCAGGTTACTGTACTTGTCCAATATCAGGTCACTGTACTTGTCCAATGTCAGGTCACTATACTTGTCTAGTGTCAGGTTACTGTACTTGTCCAATGTCAGGTTACTGTACTTGTCCAGTGTCAGGTTACTGTACTTGTCCAGTGTCAGGTTACTGTACTTGTCCAGTATCAGGTCACTGTACTTGTCTAGTGTCAGGCTACTATACTTGTCTAGTGTTGGGTCACTGTGCTTTTCCAGTATCGGGTCACTGTACTAGTCCAGTGTCATGTCACTGTAATATCTTATCAATGGAAATAAAGAATGTCTGTCTGTCTGTGGTGTTAATTTAGGTTTACTTTTCAATAGCACTATCAGTTTCTTCATGGAGGGAAAAGACCTGAAGGGTACAAACAGGTTTTGGGTCATATGTCAGACCCTATTGTGAAAAGCCATCCAAATTGTGAGCTAAACAAATGACAACTGAATAGTTAAGGTACAACATTTAATTACTATCGTATATATAACATATATAGAAAAGTCAACCAACATAACACATAATTGATATATCCAGCATACAAAAATACGTTGACATACAATTTGAAAACATAAACAATTGGTATTTCTGGGGCAAACTCATTGATGGTATAGAGTGTTGATGCTATCCTCGACTAAGCTGGCAATTACATGGTTCTCTATATGTGTGCAGGCTTTGCTGTTACACTAAATAGAGTGCGAGGATGTTATGAGTAGTGGTGGAGCCGTTTCCACCTTATCTACTTCTTTAGGTGCATTGCAAGCCAGACTCGAAGAGGAATAGCGTCTTATATCTTTTAACTTTATATACTCTTATGTTTTACCCAGACTGGCTGTAACTCTTTGGCTACATTGCTCCAGTCATTGCTCCAGTCTGACTGGCTGTAACTCGTTGGCTACATTGCTCCAGTCATTGCTCCAGTCTGACTGGCTGTAAC
>NW_018407411.1:5124-8670 GCF_002113885.1 Mizuhopecten yessoensis | reverse complement strand
AGGTGTAAACTGATGATGTTTGATATTTTGTTTCAGGCTCTTCGTGACAGGTGTAAACTGATGATGTTTGATATTTGGTTTCAGGCTCTTCGTGAGAGGTGTAAGCTGATGATGTTTGATATTTTGTTTCAGGCTCTTCGTGACAGGTGTAAACTGATGATGTTTGATATTTCAGGTTATGGGATGACGGAGTGATAGATCCGGTAGACACACGCACTGTTCTAGGACTCAGTATTAGTGCCTCCCTAAATGCACCTCAGGAGAAGACTAGGTTTGGTGTGTTCAGGATGTGAAACTGGCACCCAGAAGTAACAATTATATATCAGCAAAGCATGTGTCCTTAAAAATTCAATTTTCTACTGTTCAATATATACTTGGCATAAAACAGGAGATATTGTAAGAAATCATGCCATTTGCTGTTTTTAAACTGTGTGTGAAGAGTGTGATAGGTCCTAGGGAACCGTTTGAAGGAGACTTGACCGAAGTGATTCAATAACAGGTTCGAGAATTTGAGCTGTGGACTGTGAGCATGTCATCAAGATTTACTGCTGAATGAAGTTTCCTGACTAGAAAGTAATTTGAAAAGTGACTTATTGTATTGATCTGGAAATCATGATTAAAAATTTGCTATTTATACAAGAACATAAGGATATATAATAATTAAAACACCCAGTGAGCTGTTGTATCTCTTCTTTTATTTAACAGTGATATATCTCCAAATTTGATTTTGCGCTTTATTACAGGTTCTGTGATTGGTTAATAATAGTACATGTGACCCAAAACACAGCTGTTAATATTAGTATGAACGACTGTATTTCCAAATCCCCATTTTCAGTGAGCAATTTAATTGTCGTTCGAGTTGTCTCATCACATAAACTAAACTTGCCATGAAAAAAATTGCAAGATCTAAGTTGTTTATCATTATTTTTTGATTATTAGCTCACCTGGTCCGAAGGGGTCAATTTGGCTATATTGCTTTAAGTGACTTCTTCTCTGGAACTAACAAGTGGATATCAACCATATTTGACTGGAAGCATCCCTAGGTGGTGGGGATTCAAAATTGTACAAATGATGGGGCTGACCCCCCATGGGGCTGAGGGGCGGGGCAAAAAGGGGGCAATTTGGATATACTGCTTTAAGCGACTTCTCCTCTGGAACTAAGAGATGGATATCAACCATATTTGACTGGAAGCATCCCTAGGTGGTGGAGATTCAAAATTGTACAAATAATTGGGCTGACCCCCCAGGGGGCTGAGGGGCGGAGCCAAAAATGGTTATTTGGTTATATTGCTTTAAGCGACTTCTTCTGTAGAACTATGCCATGGATATTGATCATATTTGGTCGGAAACATTCATGGGAGGCAGGGATTCAAAATTGTACAAATGATGGGGCTGAACACCCGGGCTAAGGGGTGGGGCCAAAAAAGTGTATTACTTGGAAATAGTTGAGATCCCCACCATATAACCATGGTATACAATTGCTGAGTATAAAGAGAAAATTGCTCATTTGATTCCAGGATGGCACTGGGGTCTGGCCCCGCCCTTGGAGACATAGTCCCTGGGCCATAACTTAAAAACTGTTGAGATCCCCACCCCAAAACTATATATACAAATGCTGGGCATAAAGAGACGAATGCAGTCATGATATCAGAATAGACCCTGGGGTCTGACCGAACCCCTAGGGACCTAGTTTCTTAGTCACACCTTGGAAACAGCTGAGAGCCCCACCCTAAAACCGTACAATTGCTGAGTATAAAAAGATGATTGCACATATGCTTCCAGGATGGCCTTAGGGACTGCCCCACACTTGGAGACTTAACCCCTGGGTCATAACTTCGAAATGGTTAAGATCCCTACCCCAAAACTATATATACAATTGTTGGGCATAAAGAGACGAATGCAGTCATGATATTAGAATTGACCCCAGGGTCTGACCCACCTTTGCAGACTTAACCCCTGGGTCATAAGTTTGAAATGGTTGAGATCCCCACCCCAAAACTATATATACAAATGCTGGGTAAAAAGAGACAAATGTAGTCACGTTATTAGAATTGATCCTGGGGTCTGGCCACAACCCTAGGGACCTAGTTTCTGAGTCAAAGCTTGGAAACAGTTGAGATCCCCACCCCATAAACATACATAAAATTGCTGGGCATGACAAAATCTAATACAATTATGCTACAAGGATTGGCCTTGCGGTCTGGCATATTCCCTTGATCTCATTTGGAGAATATTTTGCCATGATTGCTAAGGTATCCAGGTGAGCGATACAGGCCCTCTGGGCCTCTTGTTGTATCTCTGTTTTATTGTTTATTATTTTAAGTATTAGAAGTTTTAAAAATAAATAAGTTTAAACTAGGCCTACAGTTGACCATGTTCGCAACATTGACACGTTCTGTTGTCTGACACGTCGACAATATCAATCTGACAAAGCTCAAACTGATAATATTTCGATGTCACATATGGGTCCGTCAAAACAGTGGCGATATAAGGAATTAATCAGGATGTTAGAACATTAGAAAGTATCAACTCAGGTGAATTTACTTACACATATAGGTGTTATCCATGAATATCCATGAGCATGACGTTCACGGCATGTAAACACTAGTCCTACATACGAAACAAAAAAACATGACAAGTCTAGCTTATGTACTTCCCGTCAAAATAAACACTGCTTTCCTCAAACCAGGTGTCAACCGCGGCCATTCCGTTCTCCACAACTATCATCCCTCGACTTCACCGTACACAAGGCTAGCTACACTGTTGTAAACTTACTCCATGTAGAATCGCCTAAGTTAAATTAAAGCTCATTTGCAAATTAAACTAATGTTTCTTTAATGTTTTTCTCAACACTGTCGCTCCAGCCAGATGTGGGAAAATTTTCACATTTCGGTATCCCCCAAATGACATTGCGATGTTACATCTTATTACTTATAACACATGAATAAATAAAAAAGTTCCTAACTTAAATGACGTTTTTGGTTGTCCTTCCAATTGATAGTGATTTGGAATTATAGGGATTGAATCTGGATTTTTTTCGACACTGATGGCATCAGCCTAGAACCCCTGACCGACCTTTCATGTACGTATCAACACTGATATCAGAAACTCGGAACCCCTGACCGACCTTTCATGTACATATCAACACTGGTGTCAGACACTCGGAACCCCTGACCGACCTCTCATGTACATATCAACACTGATGTCAAGACACTCATAGGGATTGAATCTGGATTTTTTTCGACACTGATGGCATCAGCCTAGAACCCCTGACCGACCTTTCATGTACGTATCAACACTGATATCAGAAACTCGGTACCCCTGCCCGGCCTTTCATGTACATATCAACACTGGTGTCAGACACTCAGAACCCCTGACTAACCTCTCATGTACATATCAACACTGATGTCAGACAGTCGGAACCCCTGACCGACCTCTCATGTACGTATCAACACTGGTGTCAAACACTCGGAACCCCTGACTGACCTCTAGTGTATATATCAACACTGGTGTCAGACACTCAGAACCCCTGACTAACCTCTCATG
>NW_018407411.1:0-490 GCF_002113885.1 Mizuhopecten yessoensis | reverse complement strand
ATATCAACACTGATGTCAGACACTCGGAACCCCTGACCGACCTTTTATGTACGTATCATTACTGGTGTCAGACACTCGGAACCCTGACTGACCTCTCATGTACATATCAACACTGGTGTCAGACACTCGGAACCCCTGACTGACCTCTCATGTACATATGAACACTGGTGTCAGACACTCAGAACCCCTGACTAACCTCTCATGTACATATCAACACTGATGTCAAGACACTCAGATCCCCTGACCGACCTCTCATGTACATATCAACACCGATGTCAGACACTCGGAACCCCTGACTGACCTCTCATGTACATATCAACACCCACAAATTCATACTTAATAACCTAATATTTTCAATACACATCTTTTTTGTTATAAAATTGTTATTAAAAAACCTGATGTAACAACATTTCACCCAATTTCAGACATAATAATTGGTCGTCCTGAAGAACTTGTATTGAGTATGCATAAACATTGATAGATTTGGTTC
>NW_018407410.1:3243-22504 GCF_002113885.1 Mizuhopecten yessoensis | reverse complement strand
AATAATATGACGTCACAATCGATTTCTGACTAGCACAGCCAATGAAAAACGTTCCAGTGTATATTACACTAGTGACTTATGTAAAAATATTGCACGGGCGAATTCACTGGATAACAGGCCGATTATGTGATAAATGTATATAATTATGTCATTATACCATGCAAAATGGTATTCTTCATTTCATAAAAGGTAAACAAGCTAGTATATACACACTCAATGATTCTATCAGGGAATCGATTTATGATGTCGATTTAATACATTATGGTTATATGTAACGTTAATACCCTGAGCGCCTCTAATGAAACTATGATTTCATTTGTCTTGTAGAATCAACGAACATACTAACAGCTAGATAAAATCAAAAAAGGGTTTGCATCAAAGAGATATTATAACTCGTAACAATAGTTGGTAAATGGTCAGTCCATTTTCAGTATAATTCATTTGCTTTTATTTTGAAAATTAAACCAACCCCCAAATCTGGCTAAAATTAACAGAACTGAGGTCCGTATGTCACTGTATTGTGCATTTGATGTTAACAGAACGTTAACGATGTAAACCTGCTTCCTGTAAAAGTCTTTTTTTTCTCATAACCTCTCAACCATCCTTTCATTCAATAATTTTGTTGTGTGTCTACGGTTTTGCAGTTCAAAAACGTCTATGTCTTGCATTAACCCCCGACAACTTTTTATAGTGTATATGTTTTGTTTGTTTTACATATCACAGAATTCATCAGGTGTAAATTATTTACAATACTCTGATAACCATGAACCGATCAATAACTGGCATGATGAAATGCCGAGTTTAAACACGGCACAAACATGTGAAACAAGCCTGTTAATTATTTTTCGATATAACTCTATAGTGAAAAAATAGTTGTTTTTCTCATACCATCAAAATGGAAATTGTCGCAATATTTGATCCTATTTGGTTTTGACATTTTCGCGTCATTAAAGCTACTGCAATGATTATGTTATATATTGTATATTAACGCTGGTTTATTTTTCAGTAAATACAAAGCAAATATTTCTTTTAATTGAAGGCAGACAGTTATAATCATTACACCTATGCCTGCCATGCTGTCATTATTGTTAGTCAGTCATTCCACACCTCAAATACACCTCTGCATGTCGGGGGTCGCGAAGGGAATACACCTGCTGTTGCCCACTGCATGTATCCTATGAGGCGACTGATGAGCGAACCCCTGCAGAATTGGGGTTTTGCGTTTGTGCCCTCTACTTGGGGACACAAAAGCCACTAAAATAAATCCCCTGCACCCATTGCAGTATTTGGGATATTTATGTTTCTTTCTACCTCTACCTACCTTTTATTTCCTAGCGCCTTGATTGCTTTAGTGTTGAGCGTTCGCCCAAGTGAGGAAGGTAATGGGTTATGTCCCCAGGCTGAGACATACCTCTAAATGGTAGTTGTTATTCACTGCTTAACGTTCAGCATTAAGGGTAATGGCAACAACCGATTCACCTGTTTCCATGATAATGTGACCGGGCGGGGTACTGTGCTGGGTACCTTCAGCATAGTATTTCAGTAAGATAGCAATATAAATATACAAACTACAAACTATTACAAGGAGGTAAATATAACAACATACCCTGTCTCCGGCACACATAGACACATGCATGCATTCACAACACACATGTATTTAAACGACCTTAGCTGTTAAACCATATCAACCAAACACTTCAAATAAGTGTAAAAATGTTAGCGTAAGCTACGGTCTTGTTTTAACGATTTTAAAGCCAACATTTAATCTTCATAGTAAATTAAGTAAACATTTCGCAAGAGACACAGATATTTATAACTAAAATATATGATATATAAATCTGCCTCCTTTACAAGAATCTTGTTGTTAATTATGGATTTTTAATAATCATATATTTTCATAAATTTTCACTGCAAGTTGCTCTGTAAGCATTACCAGAAGAAGTTGCGTTATACCACCTCGAATAATATGAGACAACCGATAGAAGCAAACAGTTCGGCTGTTTTCAGTAATCTCATTAGCACTGACGACACAGACACTTCAGTATCGAATATGGAAGAGAATATCTATATTAAGGTCAAAAGAAGTGAAAATTTGGAATGTAAATATTAGGATTAAACGACATTTTTCAATTTTCCATGTCGGTATGAATGCAAATCGGTTAGATACATATTCCATGAAGACCGCCATGGCCTCATGGTAAATATGTATGTAACCGAATTGCATTCATACCAGCATGATACTAAAAAAGAAAATAGCGTTCAAGCTTTATGTAATAATAAACTGATATAACAATAGATTTTTTTTTCATGATTAAATACATAAAATATGTTTTAGTTAAATGAAACGTAATTAAAAACGAGGTTCAGAAGATGAAAAGACCTGAATGTAGCTAGCAGCGATTAGGCCTTTATTGATCCCAGTAACAACAGTGTTTGCTGGGTATATCATGATTGGCTTAGCGCTACTCACACATTTCATATTGTTAAGGGTATATGCTCACTTATAGACACCCCTAGTATTTGGAACACGCACGGTGTGACATCGCACTTGAGATAAACCGGATGGACATTGTTTTAGCATCTTAAACCGGACAGTGTCGTGGAGCATCTGAATCGGACAATGTGACGTCATCTCTGAAACTAGACAGTATTCCTCTTCTTAAGAAACTACGTAATATCACTTAATTCTTCATGCAGGATAACGTCATATGTCATTGAAACTTGATAGTATTCAACAGTCCTTGAAACTGAGCATTGCTTCATAGCCCCTGGAACCAAACAGTGTATTCCAGACCCTGATATTGGAGAGCTTCTGGAATAACAGTTGCCATGAAAACCATCAAAGATTTCTTACAAGTCAACAAAACCTGTTTTCTGGTAAACTTTGGAAGTGTAACAATGATATTTATAGGTTTGTGGAATTCAGTAACTGCAGTAGGAGAATGTTCAATGTTCACATCTCCCCTCAGGAATAATCTACAGAACATGGCAATTCCTACTCGTCAATTATGGACAAAAGCCAATGTCAGGACGCCATTCCGATGCGCGAAACAGTGTAAAAATGACGACGCCTGTGTGAGTTTCTTCTACAATCGGGACTCTCTATCATGTGTTGGACATTCCATAACATTGGGAATTACAGATGGATCCATGTCTGCCGTCGGCAATAAATATTATGTGGGTGAAGTCGGTAGGTAACCCTTAATCCTCATGATAAAACGTTCACCTCTAATCTAATGAGATCTAAATTTACAAAAATTGCCAAATGTGCAGAGAAAATTCTTACTTTGTTTGGCGCACTAGATCGACATTACTTATGATTTGAATATACGTTTTCTTTTTGTATTACATCATAAGGTCGTTGACTCTGCTGGTGGGCTTTCATGGAGCGCTACCTTATAGCTGAAATATATTCTGACACGGTCAATGAAATATTAGCCTTTTTGGCATGTATCTGTTGGATGCGGTAATTTCATCCCATCAAATGTGTATACATGCAGCTCCATAAACAAATTATTTTTCTTTTCTCTTGATAACATGTATATATCTTATATATCTTTTCGGTATCAAAATATAAGGTTAGAATTGAAACCATTAGATTCAATTATGATAAAAAAAGTTTCCCCAACTTTGATTATTAATTTGATAATATCAACTTGTTTATAATTATGTGTGTGTATGTGTTCTAATGTCTATGGCTTTGTTTTTACCACTGTTATGCCTGCTGCCCCATTTATTTGTCTTTTGACAACGAAATTTATTGAAATTGAAATTAGTTGAAGCATAACTACTTGTTGTATCAAAACTTGTGAATTATTACGTTATGAAGGGGTTCAAAAGTACGTTTTCCTATTCGCTGTTTATCTACATTTGTTTGGGAACATCTTAGATATTGACGTCCATTCTTTTCACCTTAAGTACCATTGATGAGTCCTAGAAGGACGAAATATAAACATGGTGCAGTAAAATAAAGTGCTAACTTTGTTTGGCTATCTAGGGCGACTTAGTGCATGTTTTAACTCATTTACCTCTGAAGACACATTTGAACTCTTCTAACTCAAAGGTTGGAATAGTTCATTATGAAATCGCAGGGTTGAATGAGTTTATAGGTAATTTTTCCTTTGTATTTCTTGTGGTTATTGTAGACAATGATACAAAGTAGACGGTAGGTAATACCTCCTCTTAATAATTACATAACCTGTCCAGTAGATGTTGTAGTTTTAAGTACCTGTACGATTGATATCACTTCTTCCTTACAACACCACCATATGATCTATATATTTGTATATCTGTACGATACTTTTCACACCTTTCACTAAATTTTCTACCGTTTTTCCTGGCTAGGGTTTGATTTTTCTCTCAGCCCTTAGGATAAGATAAGTGGCACGCTGAAAGAAACAATACAATGACGATAGGGAACAATATATATGACGTCACAATCAGCTTCCGACGGGAAAGGTCCTTTAAAAATGCCACATGACAAACTACTGCCAATGGAGCTGTGACTCGAATAATGGGATGAGAGAAGAATAATGATCTCTAACATTGGGGATGTAACAGAGAAATCAACCCACGGAGCAATTATTTGGTTGTCTGACCCTTAAGCTGAGCCTCGAGTTCAACAACAAAACAGTCTTTTCTTGGGTTGAAGGTTTCTCCGTCACGTCTTCAAGTTAGTGGAAGATTATAGCAATCACTTATTTATTTCGTTATTAAATCTGATATATAAATGATAACCTGACTTGTTCTAAACAATATCGTTTTGGCACAAATGTCAAATGGCATCCGGAGGTACATATCACTTTTTTTTTTATTGAAAGTTACACGACTATAATAAGCAGTTAAGCAAATAAAAAAAAATATATTGTCTAGCTTAACCACTATGCTGGTCAGGATATTCTCTATAAAAGTCACATTATTTGGCATCCGTTTTCTGTGAAGACATTTCTTTAATTATGACTTTGGATCAAGGAGGTAACGCTAGACTTTTTGTGACTATTTATGGTTAGGATAAGAATATCATTAGAACTTTATGGTATATCTGATAATGTAATAGATCAAACATGTTTTTGCCAATAGATTGTTTAATAAATGACACGTCTGTGACTCAAAACTCAACATTTTCTAGATGATGAAGTCTAGATATGATGAAGCTTGCACAATATTTTTTGTGACGTCATATGTTGATAGCAACGTTAGAAACCGATTTTTGAATCGCGACAATGTCTCACTTGATTGCTGTTATTTCTAGAGATTATTGATCGGGAAGCATGGTGATTGTTCAGAAATAGACAGTGTTCATATAGTTTTGCTATATAGTTAAATATAAAAAAAGATAAAATCCACGAAGATATGATCAAAAATTATTGTAAATGCAAAAGGCACCACATCATAAATAAATGAGGAAACGATCTGAACTCAAAGTCGGTACAAAAAAAGTTCACTCTGTCAGTACACAAAAACAAGATGCAAATTTAACGTATCTTTGTGTTCGGGTCGATGATGATAGTCCAAAAGCAAGAGAGTCAAAAGTTGGTGGTCCGGCTCTGGCAACTTTTGTTTGACTTTTGTTTCAAAGGCTACAACCTAAAATTCAATCGTTTTGCCGGATGCCAAAAAACCCAGAGTATTTTATAGGATAATGGCACAAAAAAAAGTTTTCACAAAAACCATTGAGGGGNAGGAGTGGGACGACTGGTTCGCCCGTTGTCAGTATAATATGACCAGGTTGGGTGTCCTGCTGGGTGTCTTCGGCAGTATTTTCAGTGAGGTAGCACTATAAAGTCGGCATCAGTTCCGCGCTATCACAATGAGTCAAACACGAACAAATCGCAGCCTCCCAAAACACACACGCATACACTACACGCATGCATCTTACTCACAGGGGAGGCTGTCCTTAAATGACCATAGCTGTTGATAGGACGTTAAACACTACCAAACCAAACCAAACCAAACCTAGGTATGGGGTCAAAGTTGATAAAAAGTTGTGGCAAATCATAAATACATCATGTCGATATCAATAGATGAAACCTCGTCCACACCCAAGGACGAGATCTGAACGGAAAATCGATACAAATACCGCATCGCCCATACACAAGTCGGTGCAAATATACCTCAACCCAAACACATAAAGACATGATCAGACCATAAATTGTAAGAACAAATAAAATCCACGTCGATACAATATCAATCAAATGAACCAAAGTTAAATTCAATATCAACCTCCAGCAGCTTAATTCAATTGATTGATTTCATTCAGGAGGACTCTACGAAAACTTCTCCAAATAAAATTATTTATTGTAAGTTCACTTTAAGCCATGTTGGTTTAAAACCACAATGACACTTGTTCTTCAATATAATGACTGAACACAACAACGAATAAAAACTGTTTAACAATCTAGATAACCGTATAGACCCATGGGCCTCTTGTTTATGTAATTCACTTTAGCATCAATATCTGCCAGGTTCATTTTGAAAGTAAAACTTTCAGCACTTAATAAAGACATTTAAGACATAGATACTAGTATACGAAATCGCATATTTAAAAAAAGAAAGTCGATGCAGGAAGTTTATAAATACTTTTACTTCATTTGGAATTCATCAGTGGTACTAAAAGTTAAAAGAATTTCAAACATATGGAGAAATACAGGGAATCAAAGATGCTTAAAAATCATATATGACGTTACAAACTCAACTGTTGACTACAATGGATAATAATTTTTCTTCCATGTAGACCATTCCAGAATTAGTTTCAAACGCTTTTTCAATTCCCATAGCTATCCCAAATCGACTAATTTTAATTATTCATAACATTGCACTTAATACTGTGAACTTGCGATATGTATATACTATTTAAAAAAGACGAAAATATGTGTTAAAAGCCATAATCTGTAAACAATAACTGGGTTTTTATTAGATGGTAGAGCTAAGCGGGAAATATATGAGATCGGAATCTAACATTTTATGAATTATTAGCCGGACTTGCCTCCCCTAAGAATGTGTTACATTAAGAGTAATGGGATCACGACTTTTATCTGGGTGTAAACTAAAGTATCTACACATTAAATTATATACCTTTGGCTAGTAAAATGGATGTAAATGTAGCAAATCATAAAAACACAGAAAAAATTCCTGACCCAAATCGTTAATACAGACATATACCACACTGTGATATTTTTGTATGAAGATTCAAAATGTCCCACCTCACCAAGGCGTCCGGGGTTCGATTCCCCGATCGGACGTGAAAAGGTATGGGGTTACATGACCGATCACGTGGGTTTTCTCCAGGTACTCCGGTTTGCTCCCACAGTAATACCTACCGCACGCTAACATCAGGGCCAACAAAAGCGATTAATATAAGTTAAAATGACTTGTTTCATAATTGTTGTACAGTGTAAAATAAATAAGTTTATGTATGATTATCAATCGTGCAGACTCAATGAATTTTAAATGTTTATCAGCATACCTTAAATTGTCATCCATGGAATACAATGTATATGCTAATTGTATTTGATTTGTTTTGATGTTTTGATGTTTTTAACAACCTCAACTATAAATGAGATGCTCTGTCAATTGTTTTATTAATCAAGGCATTTGCCATTTAAATGTCAATTATTTGTTCTATTGTTCAAGGTGAAGGTTATATAGGCGATGTCTGTACTACGTCCTCGGATACAGCTTTTGGCCAAGTTCGAGATCATGTGTCCAATGTAAGTATATAGGACTAAGACCCAATTATTTTTACTATATGTTTCATTGTAACATTAAATTTCATAAAAAAATCCCAATATTTGATAGCCAACTTTCCATCTAACCTGATCAAGAGCATCATCTTGGGATTAAAATATAAAATTTTCAACATAGCATGTTGGCATTTTTCTTGAAATAATTGTGTCACCAACGTCAAATATAAACTTCCGGGTCAGGGATAGAGGTCAACACAGGACTTTTCCCACAGCACTCTGCACCAAAACATACATGCACAATATAAAAAATTGACACAAAAATTGTGAGATTGTTATCTCTAAAGTATTTCAACACCAAAATTGTACACAAATACCAAGTTCTAAGAGACATAGTATATTTTTAGTAAAATACCTATATGTCTAGGGACTTCATTCGTGGGAACTGAACATGGAAAGCATTTAATTGTGACTTCAGTCCAAGTGTGCTTTTTTGTACAGTTTACAGTTAATTATGTAGGCAATAAACAACGCATCTTTTCTAAAAAAAAATTGCTGGCATGGAAGAGACTTCCAAATGAATTGCACTTGGGATATTGCCATTATTACGTGTACAGTCTATACTGAAATGTTTGATGTGTGGTTTGTCTTTGTCACTGCTTTTAACGTGTTTTGATAACCTGTCATGTGTTTCTTCCTGTATATTTTCCCTGACGATGGGCTATAGGTTGCTCTATCGTCTGTCCTCTAAACTATTTTCGGTACTGATACGGTCGGTCACTTTACTATACTGGAAGGTAGGGCTATCTCCAACTATCGGTGTTTCTTACATTTTCATCCCTTAATTCTATCTATTTAATATATATGCTATTTCTGGTTAAGTATTTAAATACAGCATACCTTTTTGTATTTATTTTCACCATTTTCTTTTACTCATATTATGCATTATACATTATGTCTATTGCTTTATTAGCGTTTATTCGGAAATGGTTTCTTTGTTGCAATATAAACATATATGTAAATTGTTATTGTGTTTTTGAAGATGTTCGTTTGATCTCTCGTGCCTGTTTATATTTAAATAATATAACTACTCTATATATCTTACCCTTTATCGCATATTTATATATAATGAAATAAGTAGACTTTGATTTTCAATTCCACTATTATTTTTGAACTGTCAAGGTCAATATTCTATCTTATTGTATGTATTCATTGATTTATTCTTAATACATAATATGATATTGAAAATATGATAGAATTCCACAACTTTCAAAAGGAGTTGATGTTTTCTTTACTGGTTGCAGCTAAAAATTAGATTGAAAATTTAAATTTTAAGATATTATACGCTTTTAATAGGAGGGTTAGATAGTATAAATTCGTGCCTTCAATCCAAAAATAAAACTAACAAAAATCCAAATTCATGTTTTCTGGGAAAATAAATAAATATTGTAAGATCACAGATTTCAAATGTAAATAGCAGTAGAACACATTTGAAAGGAAAAAGACGATCCCGTTGAAATATGTAAACGGGAGCACAGCACGTCGTGCAACTTGGCCATTCCAGTGTCGTCGATTGGCACCTAATTTAAGCGATCGTCGGGGACATTCTAAACGGTTTGCTGATAAATGCGATGCTAAAAAACTTATATCGATCACTTAGATTCTAAAACGTCTAACCACGAATAATATAAATTGATTAATTAAAATGAATAAATAAATCAAGAAAATTAGTTACGTACAAATAAATAAATAAATAATATCAAGAACTCATATGAAACTAAATAGTTCATGTTTCGACCAATGTTATGCTTGGCCCCTTTGTTTAAAGATGATAACACACACAGATATACACACACAAGTGATTACGCCTTTAAGATGTGATAATAGATACAGTATGCCGAAAATGAATTGCACTGCACCATACAGATGATTCGTCCTCCTGTGACATTGATTTCACACAGCTTGTCACTAGTAATTAAACTCTAAAGCATAAAGCATCAGAAAGTCACCGGAAATATATTTCAGATTGATAGTATCGTGGTAACGCAGGGACATTCTAGGAAAAAATACAGAACAACAGTAATTCCTCAGTTAGTTATTGACGTTTGAAATAGATCACATCAGAATGTGGTCAATGCTACCATAGTTAGATCTTCTAGTGAAAACTAGAAATGTTATCTTATGAGTTGTAATTATTAACACCTTGTAACCACCACATGGAAATTGTGATCATTTGCTTCCGAAGTAGCAATATATATGTGAACTTTTGAAATTATATAGTTGACACAAATGTGAAGCCTTGAATACTATTTCGAAAAAGTGACAAAATAACATGTTAATTTATTAATTTTATCTTTCAGACTGCACCACATACGGAAATGATTTCACCGAAGTGTATGGTTACGTTATCACTGGAAATAACGAGGAAACGATTATCAATGTAACATTTGAATCTTGTACTCAGTCATGTGTGTCGGCTACGCTGTACACGTGCGTCACGTTCGATTACGCTTGGAAGAACAGCAAATGCTTCCTCCAGAGTGTCACCAAATTCGACAAACCAGCTAATTGGGTTGAAAAAGGCACAAATGATTATGGATACGCCCACTACCAGCGTGACTGTCTTTGAATGATTGATGATCAGGCTTGTAATTCCTAGATATTGCACTGGTCATAGTCTACCATTCTACCACGAGACTTTCTCTGGACGGGCGGTCAATCTCAATATTCTTGCTATTACAAAGGAAATTGTCTCCGGATGGGCAGTCCATCTCATTATTCTTGCTACTACAAAGGAGATTGTCTCCGGATGGGCAGTCCATCTCATTATTCTTGCTACTACAAAGGAGATTTTCTCCGGATGGGCAGTCCATCTCATTATTCTTGTTATTACAAAGGGTATTTTCTCCGGACAGACGATTTATCTACCACATAAGGAGTTTTCTTTGTGCGTCAGTCCGTCTTCTCATTCCTGTTACCATAAAATGAGATTTCCTACGGAAAGCTCGGTCCCTCCTACTATGCCTTTTATCACAAATGAACTATTGAGCGGTCAGGCGGTCCATATCATCATTCTTGTTACTGCAAGGGTTATTCTCGCCGAACGGACAGTCCATCTTACCATACATGTAGCTACAAAGAATGTTTCTGGCGGGCTGATGTTTTTCATCATTCTTGTAACCAAAAGTGATATTTTCTGTTGGCAGACGGCCTCTCTTACAATGTATTATTCCTGTTACTGCAAGGGGAAATTTTCTCATGACAGACGGTTTATCTCATCATCGCCTTTTTACTACAAAGAAGGTTTTTCTCTGGATGAGGAACGATCAATCTCGCCAGTCTATTTACATACTACTCTTCTGTTTGGAGATTGTCTGAAAATGTTGTGATGTCTCTTGTGTTACCACGTTCTCTTTCTTCATTAAGATATGTGAGGCGGCATTAGCCGAAAGATGTATCCTGAACTTATTTTCATATGTCGACAGGTTAAAAAGACACGTGACATTAACTTATTTATTTTATAACAATTATAAAACAAGTTTCATTAACTTGAATCGAATCATGTTTGAGTCTGTCTATATACCCGCGGTCAGGGGTTTGGTGACTCGATTGTAGATATACAAATATGGCAACGGTCACTTCATGTTTAGGAGGGGACGTCTTATAACAGATTAATGTTTCGGAGTAGTTTGATAGTGATTATGAACATGCAACGTCACATTTAAGCTAATGAACTTGGTGTATATATGGTAGTAATTATAGAAATAACTACACGATTCCCATCAAACATGTTTTACTGTAAGCATAAACTATTCTGTTGATTGATGGTTATATCCAAATAATACTTACACAGGTTTCAAAGAAACATAAATTCGACAAGACAATCATATAATGGACGGTCGTTACAAAGACTATCTTTGTTCAGACATGTAAAAAAAAGAAATTATTATATGCAAAGGGACATAAACCCTATAATGTATACCACGGAACGTAGTGTTACCATTCCTACATTTTATATGCGTTAGAGTTATTTCCCTTCCCTGCTTTCCTGACGTAAGTCCAATAACAGAAAAGGTACCAGTAATATTGATAAATCATTTTGCACAAGCAAAAAGTGTTTAAATGTGACGTTTCGATGACTAGTACGGTATGTACTCTGTCACCTTCATCAAATAAATGACCAGGGGAGCGTATGTACACAAATGTGTAAAATATGTATGAGTTTTCGTAGGCATATGTACAAGATACGGAAACCCAAGAGGGAAAGAAATTCAGCCAATCAAAAAGGAAGCAGTCGGAGTCCCAGATCAATAAATCGGCAATCACAGACCATGTCACACAGAAAAAGCATGTGATTGACTAGGATAACTCCAATGTATTGGACAGAGAGAGCAATCTGTGGAAGTGACAGATAAAGGAAGCCATCTGGATACGCCGCAGTGGGCCAGTTCTGAATGGAGATGAGGGAGCTCATAGACTTTCGCACATCTATGACTAGGTATTAGACAAAGAGTAGCTAAATCGAGTCATTTCGGTACATATATAAGAAATATTGTACATACGCATACAGCGTAGCCGAATCGACATCGATTTGTGGACAACTCGTACATATTTTACACCTTTGCGTACATACGCGTCACTGTTCATTTATCTTATGAAGGTTACATAGTACATTTTACATTCAAAATATTTTATTGTTGCAATTAACAATAGGATTGGGCACAGGCATTGCCTATACAAACCCTTTCTATATAGAGAGACATACATTTCAAACGTATACTGCATGTAAATTAAAGATGTACATGTAATATAATAAGTTTAGGTAGATACAATAGGGTAGGCCGAACCAATAAGCCAGTTATATATATATATTTACATAGAGATTAGAAGTCTAATTTGAATATCAGAGATCTTAACAGGGCAGATTAAGTCACTGTCACTACACACAGTGCCGTATTAACCAGTTACACTAGAATTGCAGGAAATTAATGGTACATAATAAATATGTGGTACAATATATTTAAAATCTTTCAGATTTTCCTGTATAATCCAGGACGCACAAGAGAGAACAAATGAATTTGTTTCAATACTTCAATTCATGTCTCCCTTTGTGAGAAAATTAGTATCTAATATGATATTGTCAATTTCATTAGATAATGTATGAAATAAAATTTTCCTTTCATTTGCATATCTAGGGCAAGTAAGGAAGAAGTGACCTACAACTTCTATTAAGTTACCACAAGCAAAGTTAGGGCTATCGGTTAGATGATCATTCAATAAATCTGAGTTAAGGTGACTCACATTATTCCGTAGTTGACATTCGTTGGTGTCTAAGGCGAATAGGATANTTATTCTAAGACAATATAATTGAACTGATTCAAGTAGATCACTTTCGCTCTGTGTGCAATTATTCCAGACAGCAATAGCATATACTCTTGTTGGTCTTATAAAAGACTTATCAATTATTTCAAAAGACTTTCTATCAAGTTTGTGTTTAATCATTCACATTATCTGAAGTTTTGTACAACTTTTTTTTATACATGAAATTTACATAATCTGACCATGAACCATGGATGTTAAAAACAATCCAAGATGTTTGTGAGTTTCAACATTAAAAACATAACTATTAGAGAATACCAAGTTTGAGTGAGCTGCCTCAGGGTTATTTCTATTGGATATTAATAATGATTCTGTCTTGTACCCCATTTATCTGCCCAATGAGACATTTTCCTAAGCTCTTCCTTAAGAATATCAGCAGCATGCCTACTATCATTATATATTAAAAGATACAGAGAGGTGTCATCAGCAAAGAGTTTGATATGGGAGAGGAGGTCATCTTCAAGGTAATTAATAAATACTAAGAATAAGTAAGGCCCGAGAACCGACCCTTGTTGTACAACAGCTTTTTAAAGTTTTCAAACTAGACTTATAACCATCTAATAATACTCTCTGTTGCATATCAGTTAGATAACACTGAATCCAATTAAAAAAATAATCAGAAATTCCATATGTTTTTAATTCATAAATTAAGCCACTATGTCACACCCAGTCAAACGCTTTGCTGATATCACAAAATACAACCATGGCTTCTGTTCATCTATCAAGCTGTTTTGAGACTTCATCATACAAAGAAACGAGTTGATTAACAGTGGAGTCTTTAAGGAGGAAACCAGACTGATTTTTGGAAATTATATTATTATCTGATAAAATATTAAAAAGATATTTAAAACAGAGTACATACCGTGCTAGTCATCGAAACGTCACATATAAAAACTTAATGATTGTGCTACACGAACCATTTCACAATCCATTTTTTTATTTTATTTTATTTTTATTATTTTATTTTATCAAAATTATTTTATTAGAAATTTAATTATTGTGAGTTATTTGAAATTGTATCCATGGCAACAGTCAAGTCCATTTTAATGATAGAACACAGAACAACTTAATTGGGATAATATGCAAATATAACATAACATTAAAGAAGGATGAAGAAGAAAAAACACGAAGACGAAAAAGAAAGCACTCAGCAAACTTATTGAGACTGTATTCAGATATAACAATACATCAGAACGTGCAATGATAAAACCGCTAAATAACTGGGACAATAGTAAAACATCCCGAAAAACCGGCAATTACCAACGTATTGGACAACAGTCACTTTCAACTGACCATTTCAAAAAGCAATGGAACACCATTTAGACAGTTCACAAATGTAACAAGGCATTAAAAAACAGGGAGAAAACTTACTAACTCATATGAAAGTCATCTATGATGTATAACAGAAAACGCAATGGAAGAAAAGTAAGTCAATACTTATCACTGAAGACTGTAAAACAATTAGAATTATTTATTATACACATTAAAACCTAATACGTTTGCGTAATTTCATAAATTATAAAACTGTAGTCTCTGTTTTTCGTTAATACTATTTTGCCATTTTAGTACTTGGGTAAAGTTGAGAGGTCATCGCAAGTTGATTCAAAATTTAATCTGCATGCGAGAGCGATTGGGCTATAGGGTTTATTGGGTTAAGCGACCCAGTAGCAGCTACGTACAAATAAGGATAAACATCCATGTGTGTAAAATATGTGTGGGGGCTAGAGTTTGATTACTCAGGAGAAATTTGATCAAACGACAAACCCTCAAAGACATTATGATGAGCTGTTGGTTAGCAACATGCTACGTCTTTATATAGAAGAAACAGCCACTTCCTGTCATTCTTGAACTCCAAGCGGTTGTAATCGATTAAGCAAAGACGCTTACTCTATGACATATTCCAGCTGTGCAGAGAATGTAAGTGAGTGTAACCCCTAGGATTGCTTCGTGTCGAATAAATCCTAAACAGCACCTTCTAACCAACCTGTAAAAGCATCACAGATATCCCCTTATTTGGACAACAGTCACATTTAACAGGCCATTTTAAAATTCAATGAAACAGCAGCCAACTCATGATCATTTAGACAGACTAAAGAATGCGGTACTAGGCTACGGTTGTGCAATGCAATACCCAACAGGAAAGACATTTTGGCCTGGGAAGTATTTTATACATACAAGTAAGTGTATCACACGACATCACAATAGTCAGGATTATATTTTATATTTGTTAATATATGCCCAATAGGCCTATATTTCAAGTTCATTTTTTTATATTACATACAACAGTGTTATTTTTACAATATGATATTTGTTTACCACAATATCGTATGTTGCTATTTGTACATAATGTAAAAGTTTATTATTGCTATATAGTGTGATATTTTTTAAATCACAATATGGTTTGTTGTTATCTGTACATAATGTGAAAGTTTATTATTGTTTTGTTCAGAATGTAAAAGTTTATCATTGTTGTATAGTGTGATTTGTTTATATCACAACATAGTATGTTATTTGTACAGTATGTATACATTTATTATTGTTGTGTAAAGTATGTGGACCTTTGTTATTGTTTATTGTGACATTTTTGCTATGACAAGTACATTGTTTGTTGTAATGTTATTCATACGCAATGTGCAATTTGTTTTATATTGGTTATTACATTTTGATTGATTGGTAATGCCTACTGTATTATATTTGTACACAAATAGTGCTATATTGTATGTTGTAAATTGTGTATATGACTTTTTGGGATTTAGAATTATAATTGGTACAAATGTAAGAGTTGTGTCTCTTTTTTGTTTATTTTTGTTTGTATCTGTTGAACATATTTATTTCTTCTTTTGGTTGTCCTTAACGTGTTGCATTGGCACTCGGAATTTTATTGATTCATGTAATGGACATTTTTGTTTGTTTTAGTATTATTGTTAAAAAAAGAGTTCCTCAATATTAACATTGTTATTATTTTGTATGTGTTACATTTCTAATAAACCATTGTTGCATCAAATAATATGTATTTTGTTTCATTTTGTTCAATTGAAAAAAAAAAAAATCGAAATTTCATAATTTCCTAAAAAATCTGAAGAAACTCCTACAAGGTATGGGTTATTGTTCAGAAATGATTTGCTTATGCAATAGCGATGCCGTAAAAAAAACACCAATGCCGTATTACATTTTTAGGCGGAGGGACGGGGATCCTTAATTCGTGAAAGACGATTAATGAAATAAAAATGATATATTAATTTCCTCGTGAGTTATGTATACGATACCTTCTCTTCATTGAAGACCGGGGCCGCGGCGGCCTAGTTGCTAAGGTGTCTGACCGTCAGCGATCACTAGCCTTCCAACACTTGGTCACGAATTCGTGACATTCGTAGGCAGTCGCCAGGTACTGACCGCAGGTCGGTGGCTTTTCTCCACCTACAAAACATGACACGTCCTTAAATGACCATAGCTGTTAACAGGACGTAAACCACAAACAACCCAAATCATTAAAAGACCATTGTTTGCCATGTAATATTTTAGAGTATCCAGAAAGAACGCATAAAAATCAATCCATTCATTATATATTACATATAGGATCTACAATGAAAACTTCAATTTTGACAGGTGGTTTTAAAGCCAAAACGTAGAGGGCTTAATCAAACGGAGACAGTCATTTTGTTGCGCCATTCACAATTTATGACGTCAAGTCATTGTCCATATTATGACGTCACAATCGATTTCTGACTAGAACAGCCAATGGGTATATTGCACTATAGTGACATATGTAAAAATATTACACGGGTGAATTCAATGGATAACAGGCCGATTATGTGATAAATGTATATATGTCATTATATCATGCAAAATGGAATTCTTCATTTTATCAAAAGGTAAACAAGCTAATTAAAGCTTTAAATGCTTTAAATTCGTTTTAATCAAAAACCCATGAACAAGATTAAAGTATTGATGCTGTCGATTTAATACACTATGGTTATATGTAACGTTAGCACCATGAGCGCCTCTAATAAAACTATGATTTAATTTGCAATGTACAAGCAACGAACATACTAACAGCTAGATGAAAGCAGAAAAGGGTTTGCATCAAAGAGATATTATAACTCGTACCAATAGCTGGAAAATGGTCGGTTCATTTACAGTATAATCCATTTGCTTTTATTGTGGAAATTAAACCAACCCCCAAATCAGGCTAAAATTAACAGAACTGCTGTCCGCCTGTCACTGTATTGCGCATTTGATGTTAACAGAATGCTAACGATGTAAACCTGCTTACTGTAAAAGTGGATTTTGTTCTCATATTCTCTCATCCATCCTTTTATTCACGAATTTTGTTGTGTGTCCACGGAGTCTGCAGTTCCCCAACCCCCCCCCCCCGACAACTATGTACAGTGTATATGTTTTATTAGTGTTTACATATTTTTGGTGTCATCAGATTTACGATTATAACATGTCCATATGTATAATTACATTGCACATTTAAATTGTTTTCATATCACAGAATTCATCAATGCTATAAGGTGTACAATTGTTACAATCCTCTGATAACCATGAACCGATCAATAACTGGCATGATGAAATGCCGAGTTTAAACACGGCACAAACATGTGAAACAAACCTGTTATCGACATAAATAAGGACCTACAACTATTTTTCGATATAACTCCATAGTAAAAGAATAGTTGTTTACTCATACCATCAAAATGGAAATTGTCACAAGATTTGATCCTATTTGGTTTTGACATTTTCACGTCATTACAGCTACTGCAAGTACTTATTTTTTCAATAAATTCAAAGCAAAGATTTCTTCTAATAGAAGGCAGACAGTTATAATCATTACACCTACGCCTGCCATGCTGTCCTTATTGTTAGTCACTGATTCCTCACCTCAAATACACCTCTGCAGGTCGGGGTCGCGAAAGGAATACACCTGGTGTTGCCCACTGCATGTATCCTATGAGGCGACTGATGAACGAACCCCTGCAGAATTGGGGTTTGCGTTTGTGCCCGCTACTTGGGGACACAAAAGCGACTAAAATAAATCTCCTACACCCATTCCAGTATTTAGGATATTTATGTTTCTTTCTACCTCTACCTATCTTTTATTTCCTAGCACCTTGCTTACTTTAGTGTTGAGCGTTCGCCCACGTGAGGAAGGTAATGGGTTCTGTCCTCAGGCTGAGACATACCTATGAATGGAAGTTGTTATTCACTGCTTAACGTTCAGCATTAAGGGTAATGGCAACAACTGATTCACCCCTTGCCATAATAATGTGACCGGGCAGAGTACTATGCTGGGTACCTGCAGCATAGTATTTCAGTAAGATAGCACTATAAATTAAAGTCGGCACGAGATCCAAACAATTACAAGGAGGTAAATATAACAACATATCCTATATCCTGTCTTCGGCACACATACACACATGCACGCATTCACAAAACGCACGTCCTTAAACGGCCTTAGCTGTTAAACCGTACCAACCGAACACCTCAAATAAGTGTATAAAAGTTAGCGTAAGCTATGGTCTTGTTTTAACGATTGTTAAAGTTTACATTTAATCTTTATAGTAAATTAAGTAAACGTTTCGTAATCTCGTTAGCACTGACGACACAGACACTTTGGAATGCAAATAATAGGATTAAACGACATTTTTCAATTTTCATGTCGGTATGAATGCAAATCCGTTATATGCATATTCCATGAAGACCGCCAGGGCCCCGTGGTAAATATGTATGTAACCGAATTGCATTCATACCAGCATGAAACTAGAATCAAAATGCCGTTCAAGCTTTATGTAATAATAACCTTATATAACAATAGAGTTTATTTTTTATGACTAAAGACATAAGATATGTTTTAGTTATATGGAACGTAATTAAAGACGAGGTTCAGAAGATGAAAGGACCTGAATGTAGCTAGCAGCGATTAGGCCTTTATTGATCCCGGCAACATCAATGTTTGCTGGGTATATCATGATTGGCTTAGCGCTACTCACACATTTCAGATTGTTAAGGGTATCTGATCAATTATAGACACCCGAGTCTCTGGAACACGCACAGTGCGACATCGCGCTTGAGATAAACCGGATGGATAATTTGTTTAGCATCTTAAACCGGACAGTATCGATCGTGGAGCATCTGAATCGGACAATGTGACGTCATCTCTGAAACTAGACAGTATTCCTCTTCTTCTGAAACTACGC
>NW_018407410.1:0-490 GCF_002113885.1 Mizuhopecten yessoensis | reverse complement strand
CATTACTTATGATTTGAATATACGTTTCCTTCTTGTATTGCATCATAAGGTCGTTTACTCTGCTGGTGGGCTTTTATTGGCCGCTACCTTATAGCTGAAATATATTCTGACACGGTCAATGAAATATTAGCCTTTTTGACATATATCTGTTGAATGCGGTAATTTAATCCCATCAAATGTGTATACATGCAGCTCCATAAACAAAATATTTCTCTTTTCTCTTGATAACATGTATATATCTTATATATCTTTTCGGTATCAAAATATAAGGTTAGAATTGAAACCATTAGATTCAATTATAATAAAAAAAAAATCCCCAACTTTGATTATTAATTTCATAATATCAACTTCTAATGTCTATGGCTATGCTTTTACCACTGTTTGTTACTATGTATGGAGGGGCTTAAATAGACTATGCCTGCTGCCCCATTTATTTGTCTTTTGGCAATGAATTTTATTGAAACTGATATTAGTTGAAGCATAACTACTT
>NW_018407409.1:5941-6118 GCF_002113885.1 Mizuhopecten yessoensis | reverse complement strand
ACGACAACTATGTAGAACAGAATGTGTCTGAAAAAATCTAACATGACGACCACTTATAGAACAGGATGTGTCTGACAAACTCTAATATGACGACTACTATGTAGAACAGAACGTGTCTGACAAACTAAGACATGACGACTACTTATAGAACAGAACGTGTTTGACAAACTCTAACAT
>NW_018407409.1:5222-5775 GCF_002113885.1 Mizuhopecten yessoensis | reverse complement strand
TCTGACAAACTCTAACATGACGACTATTTATAGAACAGAACGTGTCTGACAAACTCTAACATGACTACAACTATGTAGAACAGAATGTGTCTAAAAAACTCTAACATGAAGACTTCTTATAGAACAGAACGTGTCTGACAAACTCTAATATGACGACTACTAAATAGAACAGAGCGTGTCTGACAAACTCTACCATGACGACTAATTCTAGAACTGAATGTGTCTGACAACCTCTGACATGACGACTACTTCTAGAACTGAATGAGGCTGACAAACCCAAACATGACGACTACTATAAAGAACAGAGCTTGTCTGACAAAATCTTACATGACGACTATATATAGAACAGAACGTGTCTGATAAACTCTAATATGACGACTCCTATGTAGAACAGAATGTGTCTAAAAAAACTCTAACATGAAGACTTCTTATAGTGTCTGACAAACTCTAGCATGACGACTATTTATAGAACAGAACGTGTCTGACAAACTCTAACATGACGACTACTATAAAGAACAGAGCTTGTCTGACAAAATCTAACATGACGACTACT
>NW_018407409.1:0-490 GCF_002113885.1 Mizuhopecten yessoensis | reverse complement strand
AATGTGTCTGAAAATCTCTAACATGACGACTACTTATAGAACAGATCGTATCTGACAAACTCTAACATGACGACTACTTATAGAACAGGACGTGTCTGACGAACTCTAACATGACGACTACTATGAAGAACAGAAGGTGTCTGACAAACTCTAACATGACGTTTATTTATAGAACAGAACGTGTCTGACGAACTCTAACATGACGACTACTTATAGAACAGAGCGTGTCTGACAATCTCTAATATGTGTCTGACAAACTCTGACATGACTTCTACTTATAGAACAGGACGTGTCTGACGAACTCTAACATGACGACTATTTATAAAACAGAAGGTGTCTGACAAACTCTAACATGACGTTTATTTATAGAACAGAACGTGTCTGACAAACTCTGATATGACGACTTCTATGTAGAACAGAGCGTGTCTGACAATCTCTAATATGTCGACTACTATGTAGAACAGAACGTGTCTGGCAAACTCTAACATGA
>NW_018407408.1:4033-4584 GCF_002113885.1 Mizuhopecten yessoensis | reverse complement strand
AAAAAAGATATTAAACATGTGAATATGGGTGATGATTTCAATTTTACTATTGATTTTTTTTCTATTTCTAGATAGTAACATCCCCGTTTCTCATATCTAGTGTTTATCTGGACTCATTTGATTCAATTTTCAAAGGCTTCTTTCCATTTTCGCCTGCCATATTGCTGGGAGATTTTTCTAAAAAAAAATCATAGCTCCTTCTTGAGTGTAGGGTCAGTCAAGGAAGGAGATCACTGACTTAACAGAAATTTTGACTTGGAGCACCTTGACCCACATCAAGATAACTACCAAATACATATACCGGGTACTTGGATATGAATGCGTGATCTGCATGGGTACCTCTTGGGCATAGGGTCGAGGAAGCCTACTCTTGCAGTTCATAGACTCATTCATGAAATGCTTTATTTTCTTTGGGTTGGCTTTGGCATTTGTGTTCACATGAAGTCTGTTTAGCTCAGTCTATCTTCTGATTGAAATATTACAGCAACAAAATTGTGTAGTAAATTAGAATACTTTTTTATACCAGTAGTAGGTTCCCATTTCCCGGTCCA
>NW_018407408.1:0-490 GCF_002113885.1 Mizuhopecten yessoensis | reverse complement strand
CATTTTCGCCTGCCATATTGCTGGGGGATTTTTCTAGAAAAAAAAACATGGCTCCTTCTTGAGTATAGGGTCAGTCAAGGATGGAGATCACTGACTTAACAGACATTTTGACTTGGAGCACATTGACCCACATCAAGATAACTACCAAATACATATACCGGGTACTTGGATATGAATGCGTGATCTGCATGGGTACCTCTTTGGCATAGGGTCGAGGAAGCCTACTCTTGCAGTTCATAGACTCGTTCATGAAATGCTTTATTTTCTTTGGGTTGGCTTTGGCATTTCTGTTCACATGAAGTCTGTTTAGCTCAGTCTATCTTCTGATTGAAATATTACAGCAACAAAATTGTGTAGTAATTTAGAATACTTTTTTTATACCAGTAGTAGCTTCCCGTTTCCCGGTCCGTTATTTTTTTTGTTCTCACAGATCATACAGATAGTATATCTGGGATGCACCATGCCTTTACATTAACTTCCCATATGAAAC
>NW_018407407.1:9734-27423 GCF_002113885.1 Mizuhopecten yessoensis | reverse complement strand
ATATATTGCCTGACTACGAGTATCTCTGGCTAGGAGAGGACTGATTTTTACCTGACTAGATATATCTCTGGCTAGGAGAGGACTGATATATTGCCTGACTAGGTATATCTCTGGCTAGGAGAGGACTGATATATTGCCTGACTACGAGTATCTCTGGCTAGGAGAGGACTGATTTTTACCTGACTAGATATATCTCTGGCTAGGAGAGGACTGATATATTGCCTGACTAGGTATATCTCTGGCTAGGAGAGGACTGATATATTGCCTGACTACGAGTATCTCTGGCTAGGAGAGGACTGATTTTTACCTGACTAGATATATCTCTGGCTAGGAGAGGACTGATATATTGCCTGACTAGGTATATCTCTGGCTAGGAGAGGACTGATATATTGCCTGACTACGAGTATCTCTGGCTAGGAGAGGACTGATTTTTACCTGACTAGATATATCTCTGGCTAGGAGAGGACTGATATATTGCCTGACTAGGTATATCTCTGGCTAGGAGAGGACTGATATATTGCCTGACTACGAGTATCTCTGGCTAGGAGAGGACTGATTTTTACCTGACTAGATATATCTCTGGCTAGGAGAGGACTGATATATTGCCTGACTAGGTATATCTCTGGCTAGGAGAGGACTGATATATTGCCTGACTACGAGTATCTCTGGCTAGGAGAGGACTGATTTTTACCTGACTAGATATATCTCTGGCTAGGAGAGGACTGATATATTGCCTGACTAGGTATATCTCTGGCTAGGAGAGGACTGATATATTGCCTGACTACGAGTATCTCTGGCTAGGAGAGGACTGATTTTTACCTGACTAGATATATCTCTGGCTAGGAGAGGACTGATATATTGCCTGACTAGGTATATCTCTGGCTAGGAGAGGACTGATATATTGCCTGACTACGAGTATCTCTGGCTAGGAGAGGACTGATTTTTACCTGACTAGATATATCTCTGGCTAGGAGAGGACTGATATATTGCCTGACTAGGTATATCTCTGGCTAGGAGAGGACTGATATATTGCCTGACTACGAGTATCTCTGGCTAGGAGAGGACTGATTTTTACCTGACTAGATATATCTCTGGCTAGGAGAGGACTGATATATTGCCTGACTAGGTATATCTCTGGCTAGGAGAGGACTGATATATTGCCTGACTACGAGTATCTCTGGCTAGGAGAGGACTGATTTTTACCTGACTAGATATATCTCTGGCTAGGAGAGGACTGATATATTGCCTGACTAGGTATATCTCTGGCTAGGAGAGGACTGATATATTGCCTGACTACGAGTATCTCTGGCTAGGAGAGGACTGATTTTTACCTGACTAGATATATCTCTGGCTAGGAGAGGACTGATATATTGCCTGACTAGGTATATCTCTGGCTAGGAGAGGACTGATATATTGCCTGACTACGAGTATCTCTGGCTAGGAGAGGACTGATTTTTACCTGACTAGATATATCTCTGGCTAGGAGAGGACTGATATATTGCCTGACTAGGTATATCTCTGGCTAGGAGAGGACTGATATATTGCCTGACTACGAGTATCTCTGGCTAGGAGAGGACTGATTTTTACCTGACTAGATATATCTCTGGCTAGGAGAGGACTGATATATTGCCTGACTAGGTATATCTCTGGCTAGGAGAGGACTGATATATTGCCTGACTACGAGTATCTCTGGCTAGGAGAGGACTGATTTTTACCTGACTAGATATATCTCTGGCTAGGAGAGGACTGATATATTGCCTGACTAGGTATATCTCTGGCTAGGAGAGGACTGATATATTGCCTGACTACGAGTATCTCTGGCTAGGAGAGGACTGATTTTTACCTGACTAGATATATCTCTGGCTAGGAGAGGACTGATATATTGCCTGACTAGGTATATCTCTGGCTAGGAGAGGACTGATATATTGCCTGACTACGAGTATCTCTGGCTAGGAGAGGACTGATTTTTACCTGACTAGATATATCTCTGGCTAGGAGAGGACTGATATATTGCCTGACTAGGTATATCTCTGGCTAGGAGAGGACTGATATATTGCCTGACTACGAGTATCTCTGGCTAGGAGAGGACTGATTTTTACCTGACTAGATATATCTCTGGCTAGGAGAGGACTGATATATTGCCTGACTAGGTATATCTCTGGCTAGGAGAGGACTGATATATTGCCTGACTACGAGTATCTCTGGCTAGGAGAGGACTGATTTTTACCTGACTAGATATATCTCTGGCTAGGAGAGGACTGATATATTGCCTGACTAGGTATATCTCTGGCTAGGAGAGGACTGATATATTGCCTGACTACGAGTATCTCTGGCTAGGAGAGGACTGATTTTTACCTGACTAGATATATCTCTGGCTAGGAGAGGACTGATATATTGCCTGACTAGGTATATCTCTGGCTAGGAGAGGACTGATATATTGCCTGACTACGAGTATCTCTGGCTAGGAGAGGACTGATTTTTACCTGACTAGATATATCTCTGGCTAGGAGAGGACTGATATATTGCCTGACTAGGTATATCTCTGGCTAGGAGAGGACTGATATATTGCCTGACTACGAGTATCTCTGGCTAGGAGAGGACTGATTTTTACCTGACTAGATATATCTCTGGCTAGGAGAGGACTGATATATTGCCTGACTAGGTATATCTCTGGCTAGGAGAGGACTGATATATTGCCTGACTACGAGTATCTCTGGCTAGGAGAGGACTGATTTTTACCTGACTAGATATATCTCTGGCTAGGAGAGGACTGATATATTGCCTGACTAGGTATATCTCTGGCTAGGAGAGGACTGATATATTGCCTGACTACGAGTATCTCTGGCTAGGAGAGGACTGATTTTTACCTGACTAGATATATCTCTGGCTAGGAGAGGACTGATATATTGCCTGACTAGGTATATCTCTGGCTAGGAGAGGACTGATATATTGCCTGACTACGAGTATCTCTGGCTAGGAGAGGACTGATTTTTACCTGACTAGATATATCTCTGGCTAGGAGAGGACTGATATATTGCCTGACTAGGTATATCTCTGGCTAGGAGAGGACTGATATATTGCCTGACTACGAGTATCTCTGGCTAGGAGAGGACTGATTTTTACCTGACTAGATATATCTCTGGCTAGGAGAGGACTGATATATTGCCTGACTAGGTATATCTCTGGCTAGGAGAGGACTGATATATTGCCTGACTACGAGTATCTCTGGCTAGGAGAGGACTGATTTTTACCTGACTAGATATATCTCTGGCTAGGAGAGGACTGATATATTGCCTGACTAGGTATATCTCTGGCTAGGAGAGGACTGATATATTGCCTGACTACGAGTATCTCTGGCTAGGAGAGGACTGATTTTTACCTGACTAGATATATCTCTGGCTAGGAGAGGACTGATATATTGCCTGACTAGGTATATCTCTGGCTAGGAGAGGACTGATATATTGCCTGACTACGAGTATCTCTGGCTAGGAGAGGACTGATTTTTACCTGACTAGATATATCTCTGGCTAGGAGAGGACTGATATATTGCCTGACTAGGTATATCTCTGGCTAGGAGAGGACTGATATATTGCCTGACTACGAGTATCTCTGGCTAGGAGAGGACTGATTTTTACCTGACTAGATATATCTCTGGCTAGGAGAGGACTGATATATTGCCTGACTAGGTATATCTCTGGCTAGGAGAGGACTGATATATTGCCTGACTACGAGTATCTCTGGCTAGGAGAGGACTGATTTTTACCTGACTAGATATATCTCTGGCTAGGAGAGGACTGATATATTGCCTGACTAGGTATATCTCTGGCTAGGAGAGGACTGATATATTGCCTGACTACGAGTATCTCTGGCTAGGAGAGGACTGATTTTTACCTGACTAGATATATCTCTGGCTAGGAGAGGACTGATATATTGCCTGACTAGGTATATCTCTGGCTAGGAGAGGACTGATATATTGCCTGACTACGAGTATCTCTGGCTAGGAGAGGACTGATTTTTACCTGACTAGATATATCTCTGGCTAGGAGAGGACTGATATATTGCCTGACTAGGTATATCTCTGGCTAGGAGAGGACTGATATATTGCCTGACTACGAGTATCTCTGGCTAGGAGAGGACTGATTTTTACCTGACTAGATATATCTCTGGCTAGGAGAGGACTGATATATTGCCTGACTAGGTATATCTCTGGCTAGGAGAGGACTGATATATTGCCTGACTACGAGTATCTCTGGCTAGGAGAGGACTGATTTTTACCTGACTAGATATATCTCTGGCTAGGAGAGGACTGATATATTGCCTGACTAGGTATATCTCTGGCTAGGAGAGGACTGATATATTGCCTGACTACGAGTATCTCTGGCTAGGAGAGGACTGATTTTTACCTGACTAGATATATCTCTGGCTAGGAGAGGACTGATATATTGCCTGACTAGGTATATCTCTGGCTAGGAGAGGACTGATATATTGCCTGACTACGAGTATCTCTGGCTAGGAGAGGACTGATTTTTACCTGACTAGATATATCTCTGGCTAGGAGAGGACTGATATATTGCCTGACTAGGTATATCTCTGGCTAGGAGAGGACTGATATATTGCCTGACTACGAGTATCTCTGGCTAGGAGAGGACTGATTTTTACCTGACTAGATATATCTCTGGCTAGGAGAGGACTGATATATTGCCTGACTAGGTATATCTCTGGCTAGGAGAGGACTGATATATTGCCTGACTACGAGTATCTNTGAGTGTGATAAGTGTCACCCCTAGTCACGGTGAGTGTGATAATTGTCACCCCTAGTCACGGTGACTGTGATAAGTGTCATCCCTAGTCATGGTGGTTGTGAGAAATGTGAACCATAGTTATTGTGAGTGTGTTAAGTGTCACCCATAGTCACGGTGAGTGTGATGAGTGTCACTCCAAGCCATGTTGAGTGTGATAAGTGTCATCCATAGTCGCGGTTAGTGTGATAGGTGTCAAAACTAGTCCCGATGAGTGTGATAAGTGTCACACCCAGTCCCTGTGAGTGTGATATGTGTCACAACTAGTTATGGTTAATGTGATAGGTGTCACAACTAGTTATTGTGAGTGATAAGAGTCACTCCTAGTCACTGCGAGTGTGATAACTGTCATCCATAGTCGCGGTTAGTGTGATAAGTGTCACCCCTAGTCACGGTGTGTGTAATAGGTGTCACAAGTAGTCACGATGAGCCTGATAAGTGTCACTCCTAGTCACAACTAGTTACGTTGAGTATGGTAAGTGTCACCTCGAGCTGTAGTGTTATTAGTGACACCATAAGTCTTAATGACTATTATAAATGCGACCCCTAGTGACGGTTAGGTGTTATAAGTTTCACATGTAGTTACTTTGTTACTTCCTCTGATTGCATTTAACTAGATTTGCGTTCCCTTTTCTATTTTTCGCATATATAGATATACCTATTGCTGTCATAAATATAATGATTTTCCTAAATTGATGAGTTTTACATTTATATTCACATTTTAGCTTGGTGTTGGACTGACGCAATCTTACTCGGAGGAGGTGTGGTTGCGGGGGTTGTAGCCACCCCCTTTGTAGTATCGGCTGGATTAGGGGTTGTTGGTTTCTCCGCCGCTGGAACCGCTGCCGGGTCTACTGGAGCTGCTATTATGTCAACCTATGGCGGCAGTATCGCCGCTGGCAGTGCCGTTTCTGTGATGCAGTCGGTAGGGGCCGCTGGCGTAGGATTAGCCGGACAGGCTCTAGGGGGCGCTGTGGTCGGCGCTGCTACCTACGCCGCTGGTGGAGGGAATTGTGATCCGAAGAAAATAGATTGTAAAAAGATTCAAAAGTAAAAATATAGCGTTTTTTGTTTAATTTGTTTTCGACATTTTCACGATGATCTTTATAATAAAAACCGTGTCAGAATATTTCTCATTGTTACAGATAGTACGTAGCACCTCGGACATTTTGTGAACAGTTTTATTTCCTGTCTGGAAACTACTGAATAAAAACAATTTTCGTAAGTTATTGTGGGTGTTTGTGTTGTTGCTATTGCTAAAAATAACAAACAGAAATATTTACCATTAAAGCGCTAACAGATATTCTGTTTACCAATTTTGCTAACAATTACAGACAGAAACATCACCAATACAATGTAGTTAACAAAACTCGTACATATGTGACGGACCTGTTTACCCTTTTAAGATAACTAACCATGCAACCGAAGGGCGGGACATGCAATATATGCTTCATCGTTAACCTCGGCATGGCTTCTTTGGCTCGACGCATCTTTAATTCTGATATGAAGAATAACAACGCTAAGTTGTCATTTGGAAGTAGGTCCACACGGTTGTTAAGTAAATAATCTGATCTGTCCGATCTACGACCAGGGACACATTCCTAAAACAAAACAACGTATCCTTTCGATGTGAAAGGTATCTCAATGTTAAATTCTTGTTGCATTTGCTTATTGATTTGAAAACACTGTGCGATCCTTACTAGAATGCATAAATGTATTAATGTAACGCTGACATCACACAAACCTTGACCAACCGTCGTGTCATCAACACCCGACCATGCTCCACCGGTACTTTCACGCTAATGGCATGGCTATCATTGTGAAATGCTTAATTGCTAGGTAAACATATCATGTTCTTACGTTAACGTCATCAAACTTGCCATCGAACCTCGTCTCTTGTCCCTTCTTCTGTCGTCTGTTTAGATCCTGCTCAAAGGTTTTAGGGTTATAGTTCTTGACAATATCCTAGCAGAAAACGGGATTTCCACTGAATTTTGCAAACTGAAGCCAAAACGATCTGTTGCCAAAAGAAATATTTAGGAATTGTTAGAGGTTTTGTGGTCGCTCCGTTACCAAATTAATGCTCTCGCCCGCTATATCCCGCTTGAACACTCTTTGAAATGTGGAGCTAGACGAACCAGCTTCCAAATAAATAGACTTCTAAAGATGATAATAGACACATAATGCAAAAGCATACAGCATGTTGGTAAAACACTCTTATAGTGAAAAGACTCTTATTCAGAAGATTCCTTACAACTCCGGATAATTATACAAGTGGTCATGTGTGTTATTTACAACGTAATAAACCATCAACTTGTATCAGATGCTTTTGCTTTGAACACAGAAGACTGGTGGTGCAATAATAAAATATTGCGGGAAACTAACTTCATCGCCCCAAACCCTTCCACCGTTATAGATCACAATTGTTACAGGATAAATGAGGTAGCAATGGACAGTATTTGTAAACAAAGATTGAATTACGAGATACCTCGTCGGCAGATTCATCCCCTGGATTATTTATTGGCATTTCTTGTTATATATCTCTAATGCTGGGTCTTGTCCGCCGTGTGGGACACATACGCCTTCAGATAAAGTGTGTGTGTGTGTGTTTGTGTGTGTGTTCCTATTAAGATGAAAATATCGATGGTCTTTATACTGATCAAGTAATAGGTTATGTTGTTTATTGTTTTACTGACATTGAATGATTACCTTTGCCTACAGGTATTTAGTAATATTAAGACGCTCTGCCTTCTATATTTGGATATATATACAAATATCCTTTCAATACCTGTACCAGTTCCACACTACTATGTTTACAATTCAGAATAAATCATAGAATCCTAAGCACAAACAATTTTTTATTTCAAATTGGTAAATTAGATAATTGTATATGCACTTTTTGTAAAACTCATCCAGAAAACAATAACATATATTATGGGATGGTGAAAAGGTAACTAATTTGATAGAAAATATAAGAATTACGATTATTGCTAAAAGTCTTGGTCTTCGATTTGATAAAAAAGAATTTATCTTTGGCAAACAAATTAATAAATATACATAGTTCAACTTGGATAACTTTATATTACTCACGGTAAAACAAATACATATATAAATCAAAATGCCTTGAAATAGAACTCAATCTGAATGGTCTAAAAAATCATATCAAGTTCGAATTAAAAGCTCACAAAATCCTAATATCTAAAAGTAATATTAAAAATAAAATACAGATTAATACACAACTACTTCACTGGTTGCAAATTTAAAAATTAAAAGAAATTAATATAACATCTTTCTGACCTAGGTTTCCCTTGTCCTTGTTTTGTCCCACATGTCTTGTCCTTTGTCTTTTGTGTGCATTTGATTTTTGTCTGTATACCTAATGTCACGAATACCATTTATTTATTAATAATTTATTTATATATCAATTTGTGTGAGTGTTTGACTGTAAGTGTATGTGTGTCTGTGTGCGAATTATGTTTTGTCTCTGTATATAGGTGCATGCTTGACAAGTGTGTGTTCATAGTGATTTTTTTTATTAACAACAACTCTTAAGAAGTTTTAACAGTTTAACAATCATGTACCATATGTATTGTATCAAGTCATGTAAAAAATTTGAAAATGAATAAAAAAAAAGAAAAAAAGAAAATGTTATGTAGAAAAAAATAACAATAAAAAATAAAAAATAAAAAAATCCCTGTACAGTACAGCTACGAGTTGTAGGTAAGACATCATTTAAACGATATTTATGAATCGTTTTACCCTTTATTTTTCTAATGTAATTTTATTTGTTATTCCAAAGCAAACAAATGATGCCGACATACAAAATATGTGGGATTTGTTGCGTCACAATAAAAAAGGCCAAGCAAAAGAAAAGAAAATATTATCGCAAATATTTTACTAAAAAGCGGAATATTCTTCAGCGAGGACAGTATCATTTGTTTGAAATGCGGGAAGACTGCAACACAAAAGTAAGGAGCGTGTAAAACATGCTATCCCAAACTTATATGTATATGTAAAATTTGTAAGAAATCATGTTATGGCATGCAGTAGGGATACAAAATAAATCCGTTCAAAACTTGTTGGTAATGATTGCAGTATCTTGTGTTACATTCAGTGTATGATTTATTATAAAAGGTGAAATAAGCATCCTGTTGAGTTCCTATCGTGAAACACAGGTATTACTAGCCATGACCTTAAATAATCTATAGACACAGGATTCCAATAGAGCTACTTGTATAAAATACCTGAGGACCGCGTCATAAAAGTGCACGGCTGGACACGGGCACTAGCGGATCACAATTTTGGGGAAATAGGGATAGCAACCAGCCATAGTTCTTTCAAAGGTTACTTTTGTAAATGTTGAACCTAGAGAGGAGGCGTTCTATGGCAGGCCCAACGAGTGAAGTGAAATCTAGGACAATGGAAACAAGGGAGGCTATAAAATTATATTAACAATTCTGAAACCAGTTCAACTATGCCAAACGTTATGGAGTTAGAACTGTAGGGAAACCTTACTCATACTATCGAACAAAACTGAAGTATAAAGTATAAGAATGAGATTATTTTATTAAGAAAACAACTCAGTAATGCGGAGGTTGGAAAGTACAAAATATAGAATAGTTAAAAAGACGTAAACAAAACCGTAATTCCAACTAAAAAATCGATAAAACTAGGGCAAAATATGTGGAAAGGGAAAGTAGACGTGAAACCTTCCAAGTTGTGAACCTGATCAATAGATACTTCATTTTTGTTTTCCTGGTATTTCAGCGTGGTTCAAGTTAAACCACTCATGATGTGCTCTAAATGACACGTACGTCATCTTAACAAATTAAAAACTGATATGCAGCATATGGAAAGACCGTTATCAATACCATAGCAACTTCTACGTCAACCCAATCTTTATATTGTATTATTGTAGCAGCGAAAGTATTACCTGTGCATGCCATACAATTGGTGTCTATGTTGTAGCCAGCAATGAGTAAAGAGGAAAAGAATACAAAAATGCGTCGTTAGATGATAAATATGAAACATGAAAATACAAACATGAACACGCAAGGCGCCGGTGTTTGAGTTTCTATTGATTTCCCTTACCCTTTTCAATTAATAAATACACCAGGTGCACTAGTTCATCTTTAGGTGAAGAGATCTGTCATTGTACGGATATTATACCTAAGTACTACAACAGTATATATATGTACTAACAGTAAAGCGCTGTAGAGACGCTGATTCTAGCTAGATAGAGCGCTATATCAGATGTTGTATATTATTACTAGTATACCTAAATTATACAACAGTATATCTATGTACTGTAAAGAGCTTTCGAGTGGCTTATTCTAACTAGATAGAGCGCTATATCAGATGTTATAAATTAGTATTAGTATACCTAAGTTATACAGCAGTATATCATCTGACAAATATTTGTGTTTGTTGACTTAACCGATAGTTCAGATTAGATACAGAGTACACGTTTTGACATATGAATAGCCAGTTACGTCATCACTAACCAATGATATACTGACAGGTTTGGCTTCGTGAATCGGAAGGTAGTGACGATACTCGACACCGATACTCTGACAAATCCCAAGGGCGACATTAGCGGACATTATTTTTGAGAACCTCATTTCACGGCGGTGTGAAGGATTTCTGAAGGTAAGTATGTTGTAATCATGTTGTTTGACAATTGTTAGATGTAAAAAAGAAACCGTATGATGAAAGGGATCTGTAGTTTGTGTAACTAATTAATCTGGTATATAGACATGTTGAGTAGTACCTACCCTTGCAGTGTGAGGCGACCATTACCGGTTCTTTACTCATGATATGTAGCAAGAACAATGCTTATAAATAAACTGAATTTTCAATCTGTTTTAACAATCTCTTATAAGTAAGCATGCTAGTTGATATAAAGGTGTTCAAAGATATATTTAACTGTAATTCATGGTTGACACAAAGTTATGTAGTCTGCTGGAATGATGTAGGGTTATTTCTTGGATTGAATATTAATAATAATAGAAGATGTTTATATAGCGCCATATTCTTGTGAAGCTAGCAGCTCTAAAGCACTTTACAAAATACAGGACCTGTTTTGTACATGCAATTAAAATAAAATACATACAATATTATATAGAATATAAATACAATTAATATGTTATAAAATAAAATTAATATTTAATATTCATAAATTGCTTATTTAATAGATATAAGATCAAAACACTACCAAATGTATATAAATAATGATTGAACAAAAGCTTTCGATGAATTTAATTATAGAACATTTTACACACTAAGAGAGCAAATTTACCTTGGATGCATTTCAACGACAAACATTGATATGTTGATAAATTGATGATGTAGTGTTATTTCCTGCTTTGAAATATAACCAATTCCCTTTGTTTTTTACACAGATTTCATAAGGATGAAGACAAGTCATTGTGTCATTCTATATCTTGTCATCCTAACAGGAGTCACTCCAATTAACGGTGAGCGTGATAAGAGTTTCCCCTAGTCATGGTGAGTGTGATAAATATCACCCCTAGTCATGATGAGTGTGATAAGTGTCAACCTTTGTCACGGTGACTGTGATAGGGGTCACCCCTAGTCACGGTGAGTGTGATACATGCCACCGCTAGCCATGGTTAGGTTGATTAGTGTCAACCCTAGTCACGGTGAGTGTCATAAGTGTCATACCTAGTCATGGTTTGTGTGATAAGTGTCAACGTTAATCATGGTTAGTGCAATAAGTGTCACCCCTAGTCATGATGAGTGTGATAAGTGTCATCCTAAGTCATGGTTAGTGTGATAAGTGTCATCCTAAGTCATGGTTAGTGTGATAAGTGTCACCCCTAGTCATGGTTAGTGTGATAAGTGTCACCCCTAGTCATGATGAGTGTGATAAGTGTCAACCTTTGTCACGATGAATGTGATAGGTGTCACCCCTAGTCACGGAGAGTGTGATAAGTGTCACCCCTAGTCATGTTGAGTGTGATAAGTGTCACCCCTAGTCATGGTGAATGTGATAAGTGTCACCCCTAGTCATGGTGAGTGTGATAAGTGTCACCCCTAGTCATGGTGAATGTGATAAGTGTCACCCCTAGTCACGGTGAGTGTGATAAGTGTCACCCCTAGTCATGGTGAGTGTGATAAGTGTCACCCCTAGTCATGGTGAGTGTGATAAGTGTCACCCTTAGTCATGGTGAGTGTGATAAGTGTCACCCCTAGTCATGGTGAATGCGATAAGTGTCACCCCTAGTCATGTTGAGTGTGATAAGTGTCACCACTAGTCATGTTGAGTGTGATAAGTGTCACCCTTAGTCATGGTGAGTGTAAGAAGTGTCACCCCTAGTCAATGAGAGTGTGATTAGTGTCACCCCTAGTCACGGAGAGTGTGATAAGTGTCACCCCTAGTCATGGTGAATGTGATTAGTGTCAACCCTAGCCATGTTAAATGTGATAAGTGTCACCCCTAGTCATGGTGAATGTGATAAGTGTCACCCCTTGTCATGTTGAGTGTGATAAGTGTCACCCCTGGTCATGGTGAATGTGACAAGTGTCACCCCTAGTCACGGAGAGTGTGATAAGCGTCACCCCTAGTCATGGTGAATGTGATTGGGGTCACTTCCTGTCACGGTAAGTGTAGTAAATGTCACCTTAGGTCCTGGCGAGTGTGGTCATGTCACCACTTGTTAACGGTTAGTGTGATAAGTGTCACCCCTAGTCATGGTGAATGTGATAGGGGTCACTTCCTGTCACGGTAAGTGTAGTAAATGTCACCTTAGGTCCTGGCGAGTGTGGTCATGTCACCACTTGTTAACGGTTAGTGTGATAAGCGTCACCCCTAGTCATGTTGAGTGTGATAAGTGTCACCCCTGGTCATGGTGAATGTGACAAGTGTCACCCCTAGTCACGGAGAGTGTGATAAGTGTCACCCCTAGTCATGTTGAGTGTTATAAGTGTCACCCCTAGTCATGGTGAATGTGATAAGTGTCACCCCTAGTCATGTTGAGTGTGATAAGTGTCACCCCTAGTCATGGTGAATGTGATAAGTGTCACCCCTAGTCATGGTGAATGTGATTAGTCTCACCACTAGTATTGGAGAGTGTGATTAGTGTCACCCCTAGTCACGGAGAGTGTGATTAGTGTCACCCCTAGTTTGGATAATCATGTGCATAATTAACATCACCCTAGCCATTATTTGTATGATAAGTGTCATACCTAGTCGTGGTGTATTTCGATATAAATGAGTTGATTTATTTCCATGTTCAGGTTGGTGTTGGACTGACGTAGCATTGGCTGCTGGAGGTGCAGTTGCGGGGGTTGTAGCCACCCCCGTTGTAGTGTCCGCTGGACTAGGGGCAATTGGTTTTTCCGCCGCTGGAACCGCTGCCGGGTCCACTGGAGCTGCTCTAATGTCAACCTATGGCGGCAGTATCGCCGCTGGCAGTGCCGTTTCTGTGATGCAGTCTGTAGGGGCTGCTGGTGTAGGATTAGCCGGAAAGGCTCTAGGGGGCGCTGTGGTCGGCGCTGCTACCTACGCCGCAGGTGGAAGGAATTGTGATCCAAAGGAAATCGAATGTAACTGACTAAAGTAATTGAAATATAATAGCGTTTTTCGAACACCTGACGACAATCAGTAGAATCGACATCGGGTCAAAATATTTCACATTGTTACACATAGCATGGAATAAATATATAATTTTGTACCTCCTAAATCCTTCCAAGAACTCACTGCAGCATCAACCACCTAGCATCATGCTAGCCTTAATTTATGACATGCAATGAAGCTCAGTTCACTTAAATAATAGATAACACACAGACAATGGTATTGGCGTAATTGGCTAACCTTTATCAGGATGCCGTAATTTTTTTTTTTTATCTTTGATCTAAATTTCAATACATTTATTATATCATAAAATATTATTTTAGTGAAGGTGCGGCAAAAGATACCGCCATAAGACATCACCGATGACGCCGCCACCCAAACTGCATGTTATCTCATAGTATTTTGCACAAATGTGATCACCACTAATAACGAACAACAAGATATATATACGAATAAGTCAACTCAACAAAATTGTTGAAGTTAATCCGTACATACTACACTCTTACATTTAATTAAATGGCAATAGTGTTATTATATGTTATTTAACAGCCATTCGGCTCATACAAACAAACTTTAACAAAACCAACATAGACGAGCGTCCCGCTACTATGTCTTATTGGTATTTGGTTTACATAATGGAACTACCCGTTGCAACCGTATTAACTAATCAGATGACTAAATGCTACAAAACATGGATATACAAGATATTCGGAAAATAACCAAACACTTTGAACTAATAATAATCTGTTCCTACCAGTACAAATGCTTGCTGCCGAAGACGAATTTTGTGACTGGGCTTTTTAACACCAATCGTCAGGTCAATGAGTCTCCGCAGGAATGCTTTACCTGCTGAGATGACCGAAGTAGCAAATTTCAAAGTACCAATGAGAGACTGAATTTCTTTTTACGCTTTTTGAATGAGGAACATAAAGCCTGACATTTATAGAGTGTATCCAGTGGGAGGCAAGCTTCCATTAAAATAGCATCCAGAGTGATGCCAAGGAATGGCATGACTTGGTCAGGGCCAAATGTTTTTTCAACCGACAAAGGTACTCCTAAGTGCCGACATAACGCCTGCAAACCTGACAAGACTCTACGGCACTGCTCTGGTGTATTTTCTATGAATAGAAAATCATCCAGTACATGAATGATAGCGCTAGCACCCAACTGTTGGTATGCAATCCACTCGAGTGCTGTGCTGAACTCTTCAAAGCTCCTGCAACGTTCTGCTAACCCCATCGGTAAAGATTTATCAAAGTAAAATTTGTTATTCCTTCTGAAGCCTAAAAGATGATGGTTTGATGGATGAATGGGAATGATTCTAAAAGCAGATTCAATGTCGGTCTTGGCCAAAAAAGCATTACTGGTCCCTTTGATGAACAAAATGGCATCATTATAGTAGCATAATGCACAGAGGAATATTCCTCTGGAATACCATCATTAAGTCCCCATGAGGATAGCTCAAATGATGGATTAATCGATACTTTCCCTTTTCTTTGTTTGGTACCACACCTAATGGACTTAAATGCATATTGGGAAAGGGAGATATTTCAAAAGGACCAGCAATGCGATTAGCCTGAAGCTCAGCTGTCTATTATATGGGGCATCTCATATGTAGACTTCAAATTGTTGCAAGATCTTCCAAACGAGTCACCGGTAAAAGTGATTTTAAAACCAGATGTAAAACCGTCAACCAAATAGGCAGCCCTTTCCGCGTCATAACCCTGGAGCAGACTGGCCAAATTAGAAGACTTAACGGGGGAAACAGGTAGAGCTATAGGGACCTCTGTTTTGGACCCGAAACAATCGCGACCCATTGTTGTGGTGCCGACCTTCCCTCTGTTGACCCCGAAAAGGATTGTTAGAATGAGGTGGTCCAGAGTTGTCGGACTGTTCAAACACACAGTTCAGGAAATGACAATCTTTCGCAGAATGTTTCGACCACATGTTCCACATTTGTGAGCAAACTTACAACCCCCACAGTACAAACCCCTTAAGAATTTGAAACACAATCCCCGGTGGGCAGTTGGTTTTTGTGGTGAGGGTGTGGTATGGAACTTTCGAGTCACTGCCTCATGCCATAACTCCATTTGCATGGTGTCCCAAGACAAAGAGGAGTTAGGTACTCGGAGATGCCGGAAGCGCTTGTCATACCACGCCCAGTCTGCTTGTTTCAGGGCCAAATTACGAATGAGAGAAGAATATTTTAACAACTCCGTGAATGCAGTTGGATATTTCTCTGCATACACCGCCATGAAAACAGTGAAATTTGTAGTCCATTCGTCAATGGTCATAGACTTTTTAGTAGTAGTGTTTTGTTTCTGTACCCACCGCAGTGCTGGAGCATCCCCCTCTTCATGTTGTACCACCATTTCAAAAGCAGGAGGTATCTTATCAGTTAATGTGTTCATATCGACAAAATTGTTTGCCCATTTTGTTTTAATTTTTTTTTTGCAGACACCAGTTGATTAAGAGGTATGGTGCTGGAATGAAATGGCTCATTGGATCAGGGGAATGCTCCTGCAAATTGCAAAGCAATAGACGCTGCAGACTGTGTATGACACCCACCATTGGCAGAGGTCAGTGTGGGCCCCAGGTCATGTGTCTGTGAAGGCTCTTGGCTGAGCATAGTGGTCTGCTCCATGGTCACTGATGATGACACCGGTGTGGCACTTAGGTTCGTCACCTGCGACGTATGTGGTACCACATGTGGTGGTAAGTGGGGTTGTGGTTCCTGCATCTGTGAAGATGTTGAAGGGCCTGTTGTGGAAATGTTGTGTCGTTGACCTTGAAAGGGCTGGGTTTCACGATGAAATTGAAGACGAGCTTCTTCAATACCTGCAATGAAAGCCTTCTAACCATGCCTTGCAACTGAGCGGAATATTGATTTAAATATGCCGGATCTTCAACCCGTGATGGTGCATCTGTGGTAGTGGGGGTAGCCGGTAAAGTCCGAGTTGGTGGAGCATATGGCTTTGCCACAGCCGCCCGTCGCCTTGGAGTGACCTCCTTTGAGCTCCTAATTTTTGGAGCCATAACTTACAATAAAAAACAATACAGAGCGCAGAAAACGCTAACAGCAACACTAAGAATAACAAGTGTATCAAATATGCAAGTGTAAAATAAGTATGCCCTTTGAAATGTTAAAATGAATTCATACAGAAACTACCTGTAATGATATATATCTGCCTTTTATATAGAACTGTTAAACAACCATAAATACATGAACACCAAGGGGTAAACTGCTTTTTATATGTATATCCAGTAGTAATATTAAGTTAACCCCCTAGGAGTCGCCCAAAAGGAGTGCCCAGACAAGGGTCACACCGTTATTTTCTGATCATTAGTGTACGGCCGATTTTATACCTTCATATGAAAATGAAGTATGGCGTATATGTAAACTGCAAGCAGTGAACATGATCAACCGACACCTGGGACCCAATACTAATTCAAACATTATTATGACAATATATTTTGTAAAAAGTGTATATGAACACAAAAGGAAAGTGGCAATGAGTTATTAAAATAATCATCAAAAGAACTGAACATTTACCATGAAAATTAAATTGCCACTCGAAATGTGTCGCCCAAAGGAGTGTTCAACGAGAACCACATCTGTACTCTTTAAATCTGACACATGAACACAATTAGAAGTTGTGAAAATAAGACACTGTATTAAAAAATGGGCATATTTACCCAGTATTACACAAAGGAAGCAAATTAATAATGCCCTATACATGGCACTAACAGTGGTGGTGTGAAAATAAAATAGTATGAAAATAAATGCATACGAATCATACATATGTGTCAGGAACAACAGTCACTTGTAAAGTACAAGTCACATATTGATCAAAGGGGGGATAACCACTACAGTCATGCATGGCATGGGTGGGCCGCTTGGTTGGGATGTATAAGGGAAGTAACACGTCCATATCTCTAAAGTCAAAAGATAAACAATTGGACAATCGCACAAGAGAGTGGTATCGAAAGCTATCTTTTCAGTGAATGAATAACACAACCTCTCATTGAGTGATAGTAAGGTTTGATATTGTCAAAATGGACCCCATCATTACCGTAAACGGCCGTTGGATCCCACAGATCCCGATACTGAGACCAAAAAGTCACCTCCGCCATGTTTACAAATTCCTCAGCTAACATCTCGTTTGCTCTCAACACACGGCTATTGTAGATGTCGATAGTGACGTCGCCCTTATGTTTCCTAGTTTTCCCTCGGGGAAGGAGATGACAAACGCTGACATGTTTGATGTGTGATTTTAAGATAAATTCGACCAAC
>NW_018407407.1:9302-9555 GCF_002113885.1 Mizuhopecten yessoensis | reverse complement strand
TCTCTAGACGGGCGATTAAACTATGTCCGGCTATGAGCACCCGATGTTCCGTTGAACCATAATGATCCATCCTGCCTTTAGCACTATTGCNGTGTCACCCCTAGTCATGGTGAATGTGATAGGGGTCACTTCCTGTTACGGTAAGTGTAGTAAATGTCACCTTAGGTCCTGGCGAGTGTGGTCATGTCACCACTTGTTAACGGTTAGTGAGATAAGCGTCACCCCTAGTCATGTTGAGTGTGATAAGTGTCAT
>NW_018407407.1:5460-6270 GCF_002113885.1 Mizuhopecten yessoensis | reverse complement strand
ATATCTGTCAGACAAGCTTCCAGACTTTCTGAGACGGTATTCCAAATGTCCTGTGGTTTGATGACCATGTAAATGTGTCATCGGCATAGCAATGATAGTGGAGGCTATGGCGACGACAAATCTCTCCAATGGGTTTGAAGTACATACAATATTTTCGTGGTCCTAACACCAACCCTTGAGGAACCCCGAAATCTAGTACTTTGTCATGTGAGGTGGAAGATCCGATGGCAACACACTGTCGTCGTTCACTCAGGTAAGACCGTAGCAAGCATAGTGCTGTATCAGTCACTCCATAAGAGTATTCCAGACATTTATAAAGTATGCCATGGTCGATGACGTCAAATGCAGCTGACAAGTCCAGCATGACAAGCACCACTCTGCACTTGTTATCCAATGCAGAAGCTATATCATTATGTACACGTAGGAGGGCCGTCTCAGTAGAGTGTCCCATGCGGTAGGCCGATTGCGTGTTGTCATGGAGACTGTTTGCATGGAGATGAACCTCTAAACGCCGGGACACAACTTCTCCAAGATCTTAGAAAGAAAAGGCAGATTTGAAACTGGGCGGTAGTTTTTCAACACCTCCTTGTCCATTCCAGGCTTCTTTAACAATGGTATGACATGTGCCTTCTTGAAACATAATGGAACCTTGACTCAGCCAATGCTTTGTTCATGATTGAGGTAATCACAGAAAGCACTACTTCAAGACATCGCTTTAATAGGTCTGTAGATTGTGATGAGTCACATCCGTTTCCTGCTTTGTTAACCATGTGTTTTGATGAAAACTGCGAGCGTGTGTGTGTGTATGTA
>NW_018407407.1:3990-4524 GCF_002113885.1 Mizuhopecten yessoensis | reverse complement strand
ATCTTATTAATCGACAATGGGTAATTTTAGTGTAAAATTCGTATGATCTAAATCTGATCTCTGGCTGATTTTTAGGTTATTCAAAGCGCATTTTCAAAATCTACATCTTGGCTCTCTTTTCATTAGTATAATACTTGATAACAGATCTGTATATTTTGATAACATATGTTTTCTTCTGACTTCACATTTTGTTGTGCTAACTTTGTGTTGTGATATTGAAAGTAATCCAGGGCCAGTACAAAATATAAACTTGGTTCATTTGAATGTAAGGTCTCTCAGAAACAAGACAGCCTTGGTAGAAGCAGAATTTGAGGATAATGATATAGTCTGTATAACAGAATCTCATACTAATCCTTCAATATCTAACCTTGACATTCAGATTCACTCCTTCAATTCCAATCCTCATAGAAAAGATAGAACTACTGGTCCGGGGGTTGGGTTATAGTTTATCACAAGGATATTATTGTTATGAATAGGCGAATGGACCTAGGAAAGGATGATGTTGAACTTATATGGTTAGAAGTATTAGTTAAC
>NW_018407407.1:2053-2435 GCF_002113885.1 Mizuhopecten yessoensis | reverse complement strand
TTTTTTTTATTTTTCTTTATCTAATCGATATTTCAGTCTAAAAACAGAATAATGGCTTATCATATGAATAGCCAGTTACGTCATCACTAACCAATGATATACTGACAGGTATGGCTTTGTGAATCGGGAGGTCTGACACATCCCAAGGGCGACATTGTCGGACATTATTTTTGAGAACCTCATTGCACGTGCTGTACAGGGATTCTGAAGGTACGTACGTTGGTAGTCGTGTTGTTTGGTTTGACAATTGTTAGATGTAGAAAGAAATCGTATGATGAAAGAGATCCGTAGTTTGTATAACTAATTAATCTGGTATATAGACCTGTTGAGTAGTACCAAACCGTTGCAGTGTGGGGCGGCCATTGTAAAATGCCATCACCGG
>NW_018407407.1:0-489 GCF_002113885.1 Mizuhopecten yessoensis | reverse complement strand
CACGATGAGTGTGATAAGTATCACCCTGAGTCAGGGTGAGTGTGATAAGGGTAACCCCTAGTCACTGCGAGTGTTATAAGTGCCACCCCTAGTCACGGTGAGTGTGATAATTGTCACCCCTAGTCTTGTTGAGTGTGATAAGTGTCATCCCTAGTCATGTTGAGTGTGATAAGTGTTACCCCTAGTCACGTTGAGTGTGATAGGTGTTACCCCTAGTCACGTAGGTTGTGAGAAATGTGAACCCTAGTTATCATGGGTGTGATAAGTGTAACCCCTAGCCATGTTGAGTGTGATAAGTGTCACCCATAGTCACGGTTAGTGTGATAAGTGTCACCCCTAGTCACGGTGAGTGCGATAAGTGTCACCACTAATCATGATGAGTATGATAACTGTCATCCCTAGTCACGGTGAGTGTGATAATTGTCACCCCTAGTCACGGTGAGTGTGATAAGTGTCATCCCTGGTCACGGTGGTTGTGAGCAATGTGAA
>NW_018407406.1:8834-9463 GCF_002113885.1 Mizuhopecten yessoensis | reverse complement strand
TTATATGACCCCTTTTCTCATAGTTTCACCGGATATTAGACGCCTCCTCACGATGATAGTAAGATAGGATTTACCTATATAACGGTATGGAAATTACATTAATCTTTTTTTTCATCTACAAAGCAATTACGAAAATGGTAAATAGTCATTTTATGATATATGATATATATCGACAGAAACAACAACAAAGCAGGACGATAAACACAGAGAAGAACAGCACATAATAGACACACCCAACCGTTGTGGCTACCCAACTGGTCAATAAATAAGGTGAAAAGAGCGGTAAAAGAAAATAGAAAACCGAGACAGAAGAAAAGAAATGAGAACCAAACCAAAGGCAAAGGCTGGGTCACTATACCCCACGTGAAAGGAACATCTGAGGCACGGGTGATGAGGAAACACCATTTCAGCACCCCAATGAGACCATAGACAATCGGCAGACAGTTATTGGTGCACACCAAAGGCACGACTGACATTTTAGACAAAACAGGAGTTGTATATCAAATTACATGCAAACATTGTCAGCAGTCATATATAGGTGAATCTGAGAGGAAATTTGGTATACGTCTGAAGGAACATTAAAAGGACGAAGAAAAAAGGAGCAAGTTCACATTCACCAGATCCACACG
>NW_018407406.1:4287-8351 GCF_002113885.1 Mizuhopecten yessoensis | reverse complement strand
CAAAACATCCGCCATCCAGTACAATAAATCGGCATTAACAGATCATGCTAACACCCAAAATCAAATCGTCCATTGGGACAATGACAAGATAGTTGAAAGGGAACAACACAAAAAAGAGACAAATCAAAGAGGGGGAGGGGGGCACCAACTGTGTCATCTGTATGACTCGATACTGACATAACAGGGGAGAGGAGAATATCTTCACCCTACCTGTAACCCATCTGATGCAGTGTGTATACGCTCCCTATCGATAGGCGAAATGTCTCTGGTCGAATGACATGAAAAATATACAATTTTGTCACATCGTTGTACAGGAAAATAGCACAAATTGCTTACTCAATCATAGCTTAACAAAAGGACCAGTCGGTCTTGAAACGTTGCGACACGTTTAATACGTACATTGCTTGTGTAAAAAGTAAAACTTGAATATCACATATTTCCAAACTGATGAATCTTATTGAAGACATTTTATGTCTTGATTAAGACACAAACACCATGAAGAGGAAAGTTTACAGTATATATTAAACTACGTCATCCTGTAAAAGACACAAAATTTGAAACCAATCGTCGTGGTAATTATGAAATGACATTACCAGACACAAACACAAAGGCTTGTAACTAGCCAATTATCTAAACACAAAGAGACGAACCAATCTGTATACCTAAAAAGAAAATGTGTTACCTATAAAATTCATTTGATTTGGTATCTTCATTGTGCTAATAGAACAGATTGCAAATTTAAAAGTCACCCTACATAGGTGCTCGACTTAAAGTAACACTAGCAAAAAAAGATTGGGTGAGTAAGGTAAAACCAAAGACGAACTTTGATTATGTATCTGTTGCCTAAATGGGGAATTTAATGCGAACAAAACAAAATTACCATTAACCTCACCAGTTATCTCTAACAGAAACAAAATGAAACTCTTCTTATTACAGTCTGTATTGGAGTTGTGAAGGGCTTTAGGCTTACATGTATGACAAAACGGCTTCGTTGAATTGTATACACATTTCGAATGGAGAACGAGCAGTTAAGTTGTCATGTAACACAAAACATATGATGTAATTGCTCGGAGTTTGGGTTACAGACCAATCTTTTGTTGCATTGTTAATTCGGTGTCTTTAAAATATTAGTACAGAATATAAAGCATTTGTTATACACTCGAATGTACGTTTATAATATAGGATATTAACAGATTTACAATTTGACATTGAAACTTCAAAGGATTCTTATATCAACATAGTTCTTAATGTTGACTGCTCTTGGTCGTGTTTTGTAAGACTCATGCTTAAATGGGAGTCCCATATTTTAGTCTGCATTTTAGGCTCTTTGCACAGACTCATGTGCATATGCATATTGCGATGATTATCTTCTTGCTTAATGTAAAATGGTGATTGTAAGTCATTTTTGTTTCATAATTATAACTAATACTATTATCCATATGTTGTAAAGCGCTTTAGAGTAATTTTACAAATTATATAGGTTGCAATATACATGTTGTATATTATGATATATTTAAGGGGTTAATTACGTCATAATACCATTATTAATCTTTAATTCCAGTGCTTGGATCGATTAAAGTATGTTCTTTTTGCCGCAAATCGTCGGTGAATTTACGAGTGACATGTGTTGATGAAAATGACAACAAATAGATGAAAATTGATTGTATTTGCTAATATACAAAATATACATTCACAGTCGAGGTCAAGAGGGGTCACCAATGATGCTGAGCTGATCAAATACTTCCTGCACGCACATTTGCATATACTTAACACTTACATAACTATTCAAACTGTCGTGAGATTGAAGGAATCAGTGCATAAAAAACTCATCTAAGTATAGCAGACATATCATTATGTTCATTTCCTACGAGGTCACGTGCTAATAAATTATATTACTTATCGATTGTTATACTTGATAATCGACTACGGCAAAATTAATGTAATGTATTCTTCTTTCTTTTTGCGTAAGGATGTAATTATGTTATTATGAACCTTGTTTCTCCGAATATTGTATTATATAATAATTGAATTTTCCTAATTCACGTCTAGATTATAGGAATATGTGTTTTGCGGATATAAAGATTCTAACTATATACACGGAGAAAACATCGACATAAGATAAACATATATAATGATACTGAAATTACCTAACGTGTACCTTGACAAAATGTAGGAGAAAACATTATTCTATACAACCCATATACGAAAAGATGGACAGTTTGATAACACAATGCTATTCAAGGCACATTCACCTAAATAGATGGATAACATTGTGTTTATGAACCATTTATCAGTTAAAAAATGACTGTTTTTAGCAAATGTTGTTATGGTCCTATAACATACATTGCTATTAATGTCAAACTTAATGAAGCTTGGTAGTGCTTTATGTCAGTTTTTCAGCATTATACATGTGTGTTATAAGACCATAACACTGTTTGTCAAAATATTTATAATTTGTATTTACTTTTTGATAGAGTTGTTATGCTTTATTTAGTTATTTCGAACAGTTCTTTGAACAGCAAATTAAGTGTTGACAATAATGAAATTGGTGACGTCACAACAGAGATCGATGAAGTTACAGTACCAAATGTATTTATAGTACCACAAGAACATTTGCATTGCAATCGAAGGAACTATATAAGGTTATATCTAAGTATTTGATTACGGCAGTTTGTATAGTATAAATGATATAATCTTGTATAGTACACAAATGCTTAAATTACTTTACATGGTAGGCATGACATTATATTACCGTAAATACACAGAAAGGACTATAACCAACCAATTCTCTGATCGCAAGAAGACGAATCTATATACTGTTTGTAAAAACAAAGATCAGCTTTCATCATTTGCTTCTCACCAATCTGATGCACTTATATACAGCGGGCTAAACAAAACGTGGTTTACCTCACCAGTTATCTCTAACAACATACACCTCAACAGCTATATATACCAACATAAACCTCACCAGCTATCTCTAACAACATACACCTCACCAGCTATATCTAACAACATACACCTCACCAGTTATCTCTAACAACATACACCTCACCAGCTATCTCTACCAACATACATCTCACCAGCTATATATACCAACATAATCCTCACCAGCTATCTCTAACAACATACACCTCACCAGTTATCTCTAACAACATACTCCTCACCAGCTATATCTAACAACGTACACCTCACCAGTTATCTCTAACAACATACACCTCACCAGTTATCTCTAACAACATACCCCTCACCTGCTATATCTAACAACATACACCTCACCAGCTATATCTGTTAGCGTAACCCCCACCACCTATCTCTAACAACATACATGTACACCTCACCAGCTATATATACCAACATAAACCTCACTAGCTATCTCTTACAACATAGACCTCAACAGCTATATCTAACAACATACACCTCACCACCTAATTCTAGCAGCTTAAACCTCACCAGGAATATCTAAAGATGCAAACCTCACCAGCTATTTATAACATAAACAAAATGATACTCACCTTATCACAGACCTATTGAAGTGGTAAATAAAGTTTGGCTTGTGACAAAATGACTGGTTACGGAGGTTTATAAAGAAAACTACTTTCACAATTTCCCGGAATTAGATGAACATTTTGACGAAACGTTATTGACTCATGACAAATGGCACTCCTGGACGGCATTTATAGTTTTAATTTCTGACCGATCAGTTCGTCTTAAATACCATAAACATACGATGTAATTTATCGGTGTTCAGGCTACAGGTCTATATGTTGTTACATCGTTTAATTCGGCTTCTTTAAAAATATATTGTACAGAATATAAAGCCATCTTTAATACACTACAATGTATATTTATGATTATATATCAACAGATTCACGATTTTCTGTTGAAACTTCAATGGATTTTTATGACAGTAATAATGTTTTTTTTGTTTTTTTTTTATAATTTTATTTTTTGAAACATATTCAGCATTACAGAATAATTACAGTATTAATTTTCACACTCATTTTCATTCTTCAACCAACATTTAATACAAATTTTGTAAAAAAAATTAGAGAGAGAGAGAGAGA
>NW_018407406.1:2956-4232 GCF_002113885.1 Mizuhopecten yessoensis | reverse complement strand
GGAGAGGGCTGAGAAGACAACAAGGGGTCCAAGTGGTAAAGATGTTGAGTCCATGTGTGTCCATTTATTAGTGCAACTATTTATTTAACCTGAAACATAATAATAATTTTAATTTCTTCAGTAAAGTGGCAGGGAGTTACATTTCTCTCTTTTAATCAAAATTTAACTAACATTGACATTAATTTGACAGTATGGTTGTTAATGTTGACTGGACTTGGTCGTGTTTTGTAGCAATAATGCATCAATAGGAGTCTTATATTTAAGGGGTTAATTACATGTTAACCTAATTGTTTTTGTGTTTATATTCCAGTGTTTGGGTTGATAAATTCGTATGTTTTTCGTCTCATATCGTTGGTGAAGTTTACAAGTGACATGTGTGGTACTTAGAAAATGTGTGGTGCTCAGAAAATATTTTGTTCTTAGAAACATAATATCGAAAGTACTCTAGTTCGTGTAGGAGATGACAATTGTTCAAAAATTAATTGTATGTCAAGCACTTGAAAAATGTATAGAACTGAAGAAAAGATCAAATGTTACCACGTAATTAATGTAAAATGATGTTCATAAAATATAACACTTTTGTCAGTAGTGTCAAACAGAAATACAGTCTTGGGTATACTATAATGTATTAATAGACAATGGCCTTTAAGTTATGTTTATATATAAGTGTGTTGTAGAGATGTATAAATATAAGTAATGCTTAAACTATCAATTAATGATAAGATGCGGATTGAACATAGTATATTTATAATTCATAAAACATTTGCAAATCAGGTCGGTGTAGTATCTTTGTGTACTTCTAAAGTATTGTCATGGTCACCTCTCAACAACGTTGTCTAGTACGTATAGTCTAAGTAATACAGTGAGCATTCATATTGCCTATGAACTGCATCTTAAAGCAGTTTATTGCTAAAAAACGAATAATATCTACACTATCTGACCAACACGTGTTTTCCAAGTTAATCTGTGCTTCCAACCAGGCTTGAACCTATTAGGTATACTGGTACACAATCATCAATTGAATGTCCCCGCTCATTGACCACTGTATAACTATCTACCTGCGGCGGGTAGCTGAATAGATAATCACAGTCAATGTTGAAAAGTTAATTGTGTTTAGTGACACATACATGTAGCTAAATTCAAATGATGGCAATATGAACAATCTTGTTTTGGAGCAAGATGGTAGGCTCTGTCGATATAAGTGCTAGGATTTAATCAATAATGACGCGCTGTCTAGATCTGCTTTTACTCATATCATGTGCAGTCGAGGTCAGGA
>NW_018407406.1:0-489 GCF_002113885.1 Mizuhopecten yessoensis | reverse complement strand
TCTTCGGTCACACGGAGACGAACTTATATAACGTCTGTATACCTAATAAGACATATGTTACTAATGCAATATCCTTAATTCAGTATCTTAACCGTGATACTACAACTTACTGCTAACTTGTAACGTATTGTACCCAACCAACACAGGTCATCGCCACACAGTAGCATTAGAATAAAAAGGAGTTACATGACTGAGGTAAATCTCACTAGCTATCTCGAGTTTAAACAGAATGGTACTCTCCTTATTACACATTATATTGGTGTTGTGAAGTAAGTTTGGCTTATGACAAAACACACGACTGGATAGGGCAGTATTCATAGAATACAAATTCCACAATTTCCCGGAATTTGATGAAAATTTGGAACGCAGAACGAAAGATTATTGTGTCATTTCCGACACAAAAATATGACATTTCTAGACGGAGTGTGAAGTACATGTACAGGGAAATCGTTTGTTCCATTATCAAATGCGGCATCTATAAATACTTGC
>NW_018407405.1:2033-2484 GCF_002113885.1 Mizuhopecten yessoensis | reverse complement strand
AGTGATATTTATCAAAGCGAGGGCAATATCACTTTTTCAGGTTCATATCACATCATATGTATCAGCATAAAAACCCATAACTGTTTTATTATATGCTTTAACAATGAAATAAAACAAAACAAAACTCAAGATTCTGATTTTCGTACGCGATCCTCCGTGTACAATTTAGCCAGTTTTGAATTCAACAGTTCAGCATTGTAGCTTTTGAAGGCATCGTCTAGGTTATTTTTCTTAAGATAAGCATGGAGGACATGCACTGCGTGTTCAATGGCCTTTTATATATTAACATCATCTTTATCCTTGAATAGTTTTGGTAATTTTCAGATGTAACGGAGGAGAAACGTTCGCCAGCAGCCATCATCTATTATCGTCTGACATATCGCTTTCCGGTCTAACTGCGCATGCGTTACGACAGGTTCCGGGGAATTCCCATATAGACTATACTTAGAAA
>NW_018407405.1:0-489 GCF_002113885.1 Mizuhopecten yessoensis | reverse complement strand
TCAACATCACGTTACAACACGTTTAATACATATTACATAAACCCATCATGTATACATTATTATATTCGGTAACATACACTGTATAACAAATTAAACATTTCTGCTAAATAATATTTACCAATACTTGCTTTACTAGATTAGTATTTGCTTACTGGTACTTGATTTAAAAATATGTCAACCCAGGATACACAATATCTGACTAGATGTTAATGTGAAGATTATACTTACTGTCCAGATTCACCTGTGGGCAATAAAATAGAATGTTTACATAGGAGTTGTTCACATTTGTAAAACGCAGGAGTGATAGTAGATTCGTACTATGAAATATACAAAAATGAGGTAAACTTACAGTTAGTTATTACCATCAATCAATTTTAGTTAAGCTAGTGGCAAATAGAATACAATGAGAACGTAATATTGCAAATATTCGAATAAAAAGATGTCCTGTGTACATGTATGCATTATTGAGAATATGTCGAGTTATTTTTA
>NW_018407404.1:278716-281263 GCF_002113885.1 Mizuhopecten yessoensis | reverse complement strand
AAATAGATGGAATTTATATCATAGATATTCTAAATGGACCGTCGTTCCCTACCCCATTTCTCCTATCATTTCACATTTAAGTGCATGACGTATTATGTTTAACATGATTTTTGTCAGGGTACACTAGTCATTTTACATATCTACTAACGTAGTAGTGATAGTCACAAATGTCTGTTCCTGGTAACCGTATTGTTGTTCTGTTCAAGTATAATATGCAAGACCTACGATGGTCTATAGCAGCCGTCACGGCAACTGCGTGAGTATTAAAGAATTGCCAGTACTTAAAAGGTCATTGTCATGGCAACTACTCTAGTAAACAGCACTCATCGTGTTAACAGCACTCAGTATGTTAAAAGCTGTTTGTTTGTTAAACATTTGTCTTGCCCATTAACTGAGTGCAAACTTAAAGTCGTGTATAATTGTACATTTTACCAAAGTATCGCACCCTTTTCATATTTGAGCAAAATACTCACGCATCCGTTTCAGATCGGTAGGTATGTAGTTTGGGCTTGAATATACTGTCTTGACAGACGTCTCACTTTCATCTGATCGTATACCAGCTGAAATAAACCGATGCCTTCATAAGGTTTTAATCAATCTAATATATCTGTACTACAATGCATCTTTAACTATGATCAAATGTCTACCATATAGACTTGATTAACTTTGAAAAGTAGCAATGCAATGTTAGCGTTTTCTTCTTCATGCTGTTCTGATAGGTGTTTTTCTTCTCCTGTGACATTTGTAGCATTCAGTTATGTATTCATGTTAATAATGAAATGTAGCAAATAGGAGTCAGTGAAAGCTTAGTAATACTCATGGTAAAATATTCGTACATTTATTTTTAGCTCACCTTCGGGCCAGGTGAGCTTAAAATGTAGATAAAAGATGTCTGAAATATTTCCAACAGTGAGCAGTTGGATATATATCCTTAGCCAACGTAATCACTATCTCTGAATGACTTGTAAGTAGCTCAAGGTCACTTTAATGAGGAAACTTTATAGCACTCCATCCCAGGTTCTTACTGGCATAATATTTTGACTCTGGGCATTATGGAACTTGAGAAGAATATTGTTAAAGTTTTTAACATATTTGACCCCTGTGACCTTGAAAGTAGGTCAAGGTCATTTTAATGAGGAAAACTCATAGCACTACATCCCAGGTACCTACTGGCATTTTATTATGACCCTGAGCCTTATGGAACTTGAGACGAAGATTGTTAAAATGATTAACATAGTTGACCCTTGCGACGTTGAAAGTAGGTCAATATCATTTTATTGAGGAAAATGTATAGCACTTCATCCCAGGTACCTACTGGCCAAATAACATAATCCTACGCCCTCAAGTTCTTCAGAAGAAGTCGCTCAAAGAAAAAGTTGAAGGATGGAGGGACGGACAGACGGACGAACGCCGCAGTACGGCAGCTAATAAATGATACTTACCTCCATTTTTCATTGCTTCTATATCTGATTCCGCCCTTATGATAATGCTAGAGGCCACTTTATTTATTTTGTGAACAACGTCATACAATCGGCGATATCGGCCGAGATCAATGCACTCTAAATGTAGAAGTGTATCAACGTAATAGTAAAGGTTTTCTTCCTCAATGTCTCTCCGATTTAAATATACAGATAACAATTGTTTGAAAGCTGGCCAACAGTCAGCAGCTGGATAGATAAAGCCAGCTAACTTAATCACCATCACTGAATGACACATTGCAATCTTTTCCTGTAGCGCTTTAGAAACGTCTTGGTTTACAGTTGCTGCGTCAGCACCTGAAACGAACAATTTATAAACACTTTATACACATTTTATCGAAAAGAGACTCTATGACAATTGGAATAAAATGCATATTTAAACTACACTTTGTCTCAACAATGTCATCAATATGATAAATAACATTTACCAAGCTCTTCCGTAAAAAGACGCAGTGTTTTGACAACCTTATCAGCGTTTGTGTATGTGTATACCGAATTTCACTGAAATCTACGATGGCCGAAGGCGGCCAGGCACATTTGAAGCATTTATACTTCGTTTCTGTACCATGGTACACTTTCGTGTGGTACACAAACTAAGCATTTATACTTCGTTTCTGTACCATGGTACACTTTGGTGTGGTACACAAACGAAGCATTTATACTTCGTTTGTGTACCGCGTTACACTTTTGTGGTACACTTCTGCGTTACAATTTTATTGTTCGTTTCTGTCCAATTGTACAGTCGAAAGCGGCCATGGTACACTTTTAAACGGGCATTGGCCTATTGACCTCGCCAGCGTTTGGAATGTTCATCATTCGAAAGGTTATCGCAGTAATAGGATATGAAACCAAGGCTTACGCTCTGGATATTTTTAAACCCAAACATGGGCCCATTTGGGGGTGGAAGAGACTGTGGTAGCCGTCAAGTAAATCATCAACCAAAATAGCATAAGGTCACGTATCGGTATATATAACAAATTTAAACGACAAATGCATATCGCTTTTAATCTCGTTATGCATATATTTCACATGATAATTAACATATTTTTTATCTTAACATTTTTTTTTT
>NW_018407404.1:268892-278388 GCF_002113885.1 Mizuhopecten yessoensis | reverse complement strand
TTGTGTACCACACAAAAGTGTACCGTGGTACACAAACGAAGTATAAATGCTTCGTTTGTGTACCACACAAAAGTGTACCGTGGTACACAAACGAAGTATAAATGCTTCGTTTGTGTACCACACAAAAGTGTACCGTGGTACACAAACGAAGTATAAATGCTTCGTTTGTGTACCACACAAAAGTGTACCATGGTACACAAACGAACTATAAATGCTTCAAAAGTGCCTGGCCGCCTTCGGCCATCGTAGAAATCAGACCATTTAGACCAGTCATTGTATGGAAACTAAAACGTGATAGTCGGATAAAGGGACAGATTTGCCTATTGTTACATATGTCAATTTAATAAATTTTAAGAATTATGGCGGTCATATTACCTGAACCACCTATTCCTGTTATTCTCGCTTTCATATCTGGGAACTGCTCTTTGACATGAGACGTCCACCTTTCTGGATTTATTTTTTCGAAATCACACTTCCAATTGCCTTCGACTTGAAAAGCTATTTCCTTTGGCCTCCCTAAAACAAAGATATTTTCTTATTTATGATAACAGTCTAAAAAATATTGTAGTTACAACAACTTTAACACAAACCACATTTCAGTTCACGAGAAAACTTGTAACATCAACGACAGACGATATTTTATTTGCCATTAGTTTAATTGAAAATCTTTTGATATATAAATAAGATTAATGATACTGACCTCCATTTTGCACTGATTTTATATCTGATTCCGCCTTTTCAATAATGCGGGAGTCCCGTTTATGTATCTTGTAAACAACGTTTTTTAATTTGTCATATTTGCCGAGATCAATGACCAGCATATCATGAGGTTATCTACGTAATGGCGAAGGTCGTCCTTTTCAAGATTTTTTTCTTATTATAAATGAAGATAAAAGATGTCTAAAATCTTTCCAACAGTCAGCAGTTGGATATATAACGTTAGCTAACGTAATCCCCATATCTGTATGACTTGTAAGTAGCTAAAGGTCATTTTAATAAGGAACGTTTATAGCACTCCATCCCAGTTACTCACTGGCATAATATTATGACCCTGGGCATTATAGAACTTGAGAAGAAGATTGTTAAAGTTTTAAACATATTTGACCCCTGTGACCTTGAATGTAGATAAAGGTCATTTTGATGAGGACATTCTATAGCACACCATCCCAGGTACCAACTGGCCAAATAGCATAACCCTACGCCCTCGAGTTCTTCAGAAGTTGCTCAAAGAAAAAGTTGACGGACGGACGGACGGACAGACGGACGAATGCCGCAGTACGGCAGCTAATAAATGATACTTACCTCCATTTTTCATTGCTTCTATATCTGATTCCGCCTTTTTGATAATGCAAGAGGCCTTTTTATTTATTATGTAAACAACGTCATACAATCGGCGATATCGGCCGAGATCAATCCACTCACAATCTAGAAGTTTATCTACGTAATAGTAAAAGTTTTCTTCCGCAAGGTCTGTCCGATCTAAATATATAGATAACAATTGTTTGAAAGCTGGCCAACACCAAGCAGCTGGATAGATAGAGTCAGCTAACTCAATCACCATCTCTGAATGACACATTGCAATCTTTTCCTGTAGCGCTTCAGAAATGTCTTGGTTTACAGTTGCTGCGTCAGCACCTGAAACGAACAATTTATAAACACTTTATATACATTTTATCGAAAAGAGACTCTATGACAATCGGAATAAAATGCATATTTAAACTACACTTTGTCTCAACAATGTCATCAATATGATAAATAACATTTACCAAGCTCTTCCGTAAAAAGACGCAGTGTTTTGACAACCTTATCAGCGTTTAGAAAAACAAATTATAACTTATTTGTTTCGGTATTTGCAGTTTTACTATTTATTGTCAGAAAAGAGAACGGAAATGCTTCCAGATCCTGCAATATTGTCTGCTTCACAAATATATTTACCCTCGTCATTCAGTTTTTTTCCGTTTGATCTATTACCAGCGAGGGAAAGTCCACTGAACCACCAAAATATTTGATAATGTCAATTGCAATTTCACGTCCATTTACTTCTTCATCTTTGTACCATGTAATAGCAGATGCTTGTGGTTTCGCATTGATATAGCATTTTAAAACCGCAGGTTCTCCTTCAGTTCTTTGGTGGTCTGTCAGGTTCATATTTAGTGTTGGTGGAGCAAGGGTTAATTTAAAACCAATACATATAACCTTTAATGCATTTATCATGACACAAAACAAAGCGTCAGTAACATTATTTTGTTTGTTTCGGAACTTAGATTGAGAGTAGAAAACTGTTATTATTAGTGGTTCTACTTCTGAGTTCTTTGTGTATGAGAAAAACAGAAAAAAAGTGTGGGAAATCATTCGGGAAAAGTAGTTGCGATATTTTACACTTTGATACGCATTTGTCGTGATCAGAAAAAAATGTCAAATTTAAGCTTTTACCTCCCTTTACTTTCAGCTAAGAAGGTGCACTGTGCCTTTTCCCATACGAGTTTGAGACGGTACATACATAGTTGCCTTCGTCATTTTTCTTGATGTCGTCGATTACTAAGTGGGGGTCATTCGTATTTGATCCTGTATATTTTATCTCATCAATATCCAGTTTTACTGTGTACCCCTTGGGTAAAATACGTTGCCAGGAAACTGTTGTAATCTTCGGAGTTGCATATATAGAACACTCCAGCTTCACTTGTTCTTCGATTATGGCAGTGTCGTTTTTTTCAAATATTCTGACAGTAGGCGAATTTGAAAATTCACATTTGAAGTAAAATTAAAACAAATCTTTCATTCTTTGGGTTCAACATGTCTTCGAAAAGGTTAGTTATTTGGAAGTTCCGAACTAGTGATGGTTGGTTCATATGCTTAGTTCGATTTTTTTTTTCATTTTTGTATCTTTTACATTTAAAAAAATCAAACCTTTTATTTCAATCAACGTGTTTTTAGTAGTTGGAACTTGTGAAGTCCATTATGATCGTTTCTCTCAGGTTCTGGAGCTTGTGCAAGACTACGTTTTGACGTTATGTAAAAAAATACAATCCGTTATTGAGGACCATCATACAACATAATGGTTTACGTTGTAGTTCAATACAGCCAACTCATGTAAAAACGATACACAAAACTATAGTTTAAATGTCATATTTAATTGTTGTTGATGAATTCGTAAAATATCATTTTTTTTGACGCCTCATTGCCGAAGAACAATGACTAGACGCGGTTCGCAGGCTCAACTGGGGGTCTACGGTAGCCACCCTTTTTCAAAGTGGAGAGCCGCATACTTTCGAGGTTATACATCTTCTGGAATGTGAAGCTGCAGTAATTGAATGAATGATCAGGAAATCAGGCGTGGCTTAAAAGGACGAAACAATATGATATGGTAGTTGGCTGTTCGACTAAAACGAGACCACATGGATCTACGTAGTTTTTTTTATTTGTACCGGGGGTTGATACTGACACAAGAGGCAGAATGGGTAGCTGGAGGGATACTTGCTAGGGTAGTACATGACTTTTCACTACCGCTAGCAACCATGAGCTGTTAAAACTAGGACAAAGTAAGGGCAAAGTATAATCACACTAAGAAACTGCATATGTCCCTGTGGGAACATGATTGCAACCGTAAAAATTCCCAATAGTCCTATTAGCCTGCGACATTTGAAACCCTTTATTCCAATTTTTTTATCCGTCAGCAGTCGATATCACAGAGGTGATGATATTCGGAGAAAGCTTTTGAACACCAAATCAACTACTACTTATAATCCCAGGAGGTTGGGAAAGCTGGGATGCTTCTGTCGAGAAAGGGAAAATTCATGATCGAAAAGTCGAAATTGTTCCGCTTATTTTACAGATTAGTGGTAAGCCCAATCTCTACCCAGATATGTCGTTCCTTGCACTCACAAACACCTCTGCCAGCGGCTTAATGCCAAGAATCTTTGCAAAGTCTGGTGAACCTACCAGATGATAAAGTATTTGAAACCCAGCGCGGGCTACAGGCGTCGTTCAGGTGAAAAGGATGAAAAATATTAAATTACAACAATAATATAGCGCCTATATAATATCAAAATATACTCTTAAGCGCTTTACAACATATGGAAAGAAGTCTTGGTTAAACAAGAGGCCCAGAGTGCCTGTATCGCTCATCTGCATATGTTTAAAATAATTGGTATGCAGTAAAGAAATAGCATTCCATGGTAGGTGCTGAAAGTACATATGGAATTTCAGAAAGATCCATCCAGTACTTGAGATATAGAACAAACGTAAACAGAGCCCCACCCCTATGCCCCTATGGGGGTCATACCCACCAATTATACAAAATTGAGACCCCTTGACCCAAGGATGCTCCAGATTAAATAAGGATAAAATCCCTTAATCCAAATGGTCAAAGAAGGATTTTAAAGGTTTTACCTCTATTTCCACTATTGGGGCCCGCCTCTCTCATGGGGGTTAGACACACCGTTTATACAAAATTATTGGTACCCCTTAACCCAAGGATGCTTCATACCAAATTTGTACAAAATCCTGTCATTCGTACAGAAGAGGAAGGTATTTGAAGAATTTGCTAAGTTTCCCCTATTGGGCCCCTCCCTTCTGCCCCCAGGGAGGCCACACCCGCTGTTTATACGAAATTGAGTCCCTATTGCCTAAGGATGTTCCAGACTAAATTAGGATAAAATCCCTTAATCCCTATGGTAGCAGAAGGATTATAAAGATGTTACTTCTATTTTGCCTATTGGACCCCGTCCCCCAGGTCCCAGGGGTGCCAAACCAACTGTTCATACCAAATTGGTTCCCCTTTACCCAAGGATACTCCACACCAAATATGGACTAAATCCTTTCATTCCTACAAAAGAAGAAGGACTTAAAGAATAATTTGCTATGTTTCCCCTATTGGGCCCCACCCCTCAGGCCCCTTGGGGGCCAGACCCACGGTTTATACAAAATTGGTTCCCCTTCACCCAAGGATGCTTCTGACCAAATATGGAACAAATCCTTTCATTCCTACAGAAGAAAAAGGATTTTAAAGAATTTGCTATATTTTCCCTATTGGGCCCCGCCCCTCAGCCCCAAAGGGAGCAAGACCCACCATTTATACAAAATTGGTTCCCCTTTACCTAAAAATACTTCAGACCAAATATGGACCAAATCCTTTTATTCCTACAGAAGAAGAAAGGATTTTAGAGAATTTGTTATATTTCCCCTATTGGGCCCCGCCCCTCAGCCCCAGGGGGGGCCAGTCTCACCATTTATACAAAATTGAGTCGCCTTGGCCAAAGAAGGCTCCAGACTAAATAAGGATAAAATTCCTTAATCCCTACGGTAGAAGAAGGATTTTAAAGGTTTTACCTCTATTTCCCCTGTTGGGCCCGCCCTTCTGCCCCCATCGAGTTGTAACTATAGCATACTGACCTTTGACCTCCGATTCCGCCTTTTTTGTTTTCATAAGTACTTCTTGTATATAACGCTTCTCTGCATCAGGATCTATGTCATTGGTCAGTAGAGCATCCACTGCTTTTACGTATGTGTCTCCAATCAAAGCGTCTTTTTCTATTTCAAACACGCTCTGACGGATGAGGCTCCACCTACTATTGAATTCTGAATCAGATAGTGATACAGTTGGAAGGTTTCCATAAGCTTCATTTCGATGGACTCTCAACCGGTCAATATTAGCCGAAAGTGACCTGTCTGCTGGGTCTGGTGTCCTACCCCAACCAGACCGGTGTGGTGGAATATTGATTCCCAGGAAGTTTCTAAGTAGTTTATATAGAATTGGGAAGTCCAAGTCTTCCAGGGTACCTGAAAACACTCCACCTGTAGGATAAAGAATCTGTCGCTGACGAGGTTCAAGATTTTGTAAAAGCTGAACTTTTTGACTTTGCAGAATAGCGGTAAGTCCTGGGGGTGGCAGTTTAGCTTTCAACACTGATATTAAAAGATCCCGACAGACATCAATTATAAGTCGACTAAGTCGAGCAAAATTAGTGGTTTCCCTGTTGAAAAGATACTTGGAAGCCATTGTCAATGCTGTTGCGGAGAGGTAGGAGATGAGATGAAGCTAGAAAATAGAACGACTATTACTTTTTTAGCATTGTCTATTGGGGAAAACAGTTATTCATAAATGTAGACATGTTTATGTGTCAGGACTGCACCAGCAATCTACTTATAGATGTTGGCTATACATTTTGAAAACATCATGTGCATCTTTACCAAACTCATGTTTTTCTTCTACATATGCAGCAGTGGTGTACAATTCTATAAATGTAATGCCAAGTTGGTCTATTCTTTTTTGGTCTGTAATCCAATCCAATGCGGGTGCTGTCTAATTTGACATATCGGGTTACCCCAGAATAATGAAGATAATGTATTAATAAATAAATATCGAATAGATTGTTTAGAAACATAATCAGATTATTGGTAAGTTTGATAGATGGTTCTTTTGAAATAAATCTGCAGTGTGTTTCGATTGGATACAAAGCCTGTTCTGGTCTGCGGTAGAACAGGACTCAGTAATGTTAAGCCCCGCCCATCGCACTAGTTTCCAATCAAAATTCATAATTTTCTTTACAATAAGTACCTATCATGATGCCTATTTTATTCTTAAGACATTCATCCCCCTATTGAAATATCCATCGCCCTAAATTTAAAACAAATATGAAGAAGCCCCGAAGTTTGTTGCTCATCTGGTTAGTGAAACAATCATAGCATGCTTTAATAATATGGTTGAATAAATTCCTGCACCTCATGGGTGTCAGTCCCTTGATATGTACAATTTTGAAACTAGCAAAGGGATTCTTCTCATTTTGGTTGATATATATGAAAATAAAATAGTAAAATTTCCTACATTTGTACAATTTCGAGCCCCAACTACATGGAATAGCTTCCAAATGCTCGCAGCTTCTCTCAAAAGAGGTTTGCCACCATTTCTACAATTCTAAATTCCAATCGCCTAAAAAACGTTTGGAAACAAGAGGCCCTTGGGTCTGAATCGCTCACCTGGTATTAATCTCACACTTGTAATTTCAAAAGTTGACTACAATACAACTACAGGCAGAATATCAGTGTTTGATTCGTAAGAACCTATTAAAAGATTTAAACATATGACGACCGTGACCGTAGCCCTCCTACCCAGTTTGCTTCTGGCCAAATATCATCACCCTAGGCCTTTTGGTTATTAAGAAGAAGTTGCCTAAAGTAAAATATTGACGCCAGACGTCCGACAGACGGACGATAGACCCCGAATCACGGCATAACCTCACCTGGCCCGAAAAGGCCAGGTGAGCTGAAAACGGATGACGGATCGATGGACGGACAAAAGGACAGACTACTGGCAAATGACAGAGGCTGTGCTACGACATCAGGTCATCTTGGCTTTGTACCCAGTGAGCTAAATGTAATTCATTATTTAGGCGCAATCATACGGAATATATTACCCAAATATGATAGAAAATGAGTTAAGTCTCTGAAAAATATTTTGAAAGTAAAAATCTACTTTTTCTTTTTTCATTTTGATGCTACTGGCTTTAAATAAACATCCTGGGCCTTTTGGTTATTCAGAAGAAGTTGTTAAAATGTTTTAAACATATTTGACCCCTGTCACCTTGAACATGGATGAAGGTTATTTGTTTGAACAAACTTGGTAGCCCTTTATCTAAGCATGATACTGGCCAAATAACATCATCCTAGGCATTTTGGTTATTCAGAAGAAGTCGTTTAAAGATTTTGAACATATTTGATCCCTGTGACCTTGAACAAATTTCAAGGTCATTCATTTGAACAAACTTAGTAGTCATTTATCCCATCATATTTCAGGCCAGATATCATTATCCTGCGAATTTTGGTTATTGAGAAGAAGTTGTTTAAAGTTTTATTTAGACAATTGACCCCTGTGGCCTTGGATATAAGTAAATGTCAGTCATTATAACAAACTTGGTAGCCCTTCATTCCAACATGCTATTGGCCAAATATCATCACCTTGGCATTTTGGTTATTCTTCAGAAGTTGTTTAATTGTTTTTCAATTTTTGACTACTGTGACGCCGGACGTCAGACGGCTGACAGACGGACGATGGACCACGCATCACGGCATAACCTCACCTGGCCCGAAAAGGCCAGTTGAGCTGAAAACGGATCGATGGACGGACAGAAGAACAGACTACTGGCAAACGACAGAGCCTGGGCTACGACATCAGGTCATATTGTCTTTGTGCCCAGTGAGTTAAATGCAATTCATTATTTAGGCGCAATCATACGGAATATATTACCCAAATATGATAAAAATGAGTTCCGTCTCTGAAAGTTATTTTGAAATTAAAAAACTACATTTTCTTTTTTCATTTTGATGGTAAGTTATCCTTTAAATGAAAAATACTTTCGTCTTAATATTTTGGTGTAAATAGTTCATCATCTGTTGTGTGTGCAATGTACGTGTTACACAGCATATTTTTATATATAAAGGTCCTCTCTATAAATGTAGAGGATGATTTTTAATAAAGGTTGATCCTCATTAAATAGAGTTATTATTATCAATATACATGTAGGAGAGTCTAGTGAAAGCCTGAACGAGAGAGTGAGTTAATCAAACAATCAGTTAAATATGTTGTTTAGTTGCTTTGAGTGAGTAAGTGATTGAGTAAGGTTTTTGTTTTTGGTAAGTGCATTGAGCGCAGGTTTTGGAGCGGGTATATGTCTGCTACAAAGATTTTGTATTTGGTATTTTACATTTTACAGGCGTTCATGTTTTGAGTATTGCTTTGATTTTTTATTTGTAGTGTATACTTTTTCATGCGTTAAGGTTTGGAGTGAATAATTTGCTGATGCAACATGAAAATGAGTATGGTTAGGTTTTTAATGCATTTATTATGTTGGTGCTTAGATGTTAAAGTGTGTTTCTCTCCTTTGTTTACGTGTTTAAAATTTGTTCTCATATGAATAAGTTTTCAACTGTGTGCGCAGATTTACGTGCATTTATTTGTCTGGTGTTTATATTTTTAAGTGTGTATTTTTGTGCATTAATTAAGGATTGATTTCCTTCCTTCTATTAGAAACTCAAACATCCCGGCTAACAAGGTAGGTCAAGTTTAAAAATCCTACTTCCTGAATATGTAAAACGGGAGTTTAGCCTCAATTGTTTTGGAGCATCCTTAGGCCAAATATATTCAACTTTGGATCAATGGAGAATGTGGTGATCCTAGGTGCAGAGGGGAGAGAGCCAATATAGAGAAATTTAGTGAAATCTTTAAAATCTGCACTTTGAGAAGGGGTAAGGAACTTTATCATTATTAATAAAGACAGGATGTCAATGCCCGTAGTGGTAGAGGGGTGGGCCTCTATATGAGACATACTAGGCTGTACACCGTACACATAACGCCGTGATCTAGGTTAGTTTTTTCTGATCTAGACTATAACATACTAGGTTGTACACCTTACACATAACGCCGTGATCCAGGTTTGGTTTAGTCTGATCTAGACTATCACATAATAGGTTGTACACCGTACACATAACGCCCTGATCTAGT